>NC_056732.1:1840380507-1840423007 GCF_019279795.1 Protopterus annectens | reverse complement strand
ATCTGCCAACCTATTGGTATCAGGAATAACCCCCTCATTCATTCCATTTAGGCTTCCTTCCATCATAACTCAGAACTCAGAAAGTTGTCATATTAAAACTAAACTCAAAATCATGTGGTGGAGGAGTTTTCTACCAGTGATAGCAAGTTTCAAAATTCAGATTTTCTGAGTGGAATAAATAAATGGGGTGACAGGTAACAAGCACAATCACATAGTCAAGCAGGCATGACAGAATATCGTAGCATTTGTCATTGGGAGCATGCATCTGTCTCCGAGCACTGGAACTGATAGTTTATAAGTTGTTGAAGACCAGTTCAGAGAGAAGATTAACACAACCATGGGACACAAAAGTCCACGTATCAAAGTTAAAGTACTATTAGACCCTTTGTTATCATTACATCTCACTCACAGAAACTGTAAACACCATATCATTGACTGGTACACACAATTAGAAGTAATTATTTTTACTCAATGTGCTGCTTTGGTCAATAATTAAGTTTCTAATATTGATGTAAGATAGCTGGTCACATGACACCTCTCAACTGTCTAGAGTTTTGCCTTATATATTTGGTCTGTTCCTCATCAAGTATGTGGTTTTCTGGCAACTCACAGGGATAATCTGAGGACTGAAGTAACTAAATGATGACATGCATGACAGTTTCACACTTCATATCCTTCAGAAGAATGCACACTAAGACATGTTCTGTTATTCTGAAAAGTTTTGTAAAAGCAACATTTAAAATCTGTCCCTATTTATGAGCCTTTCTTCCACCATTATGGCAGGCTTTCTCAGATTTCTTGCACTAAAAGGTTGAGAGGTATGAGTCACATTTGTCATCAGAGGCACATAAGTCCAAAACTTAATTTTTCCTGATTAGTTTGTACTGGCACTCGATGGCATTAAACAAGTGGAAGACCAGATCTGATTTAACTACATCCTCAATAGTCAAAAGCTTACTACCACCCATAACAGCAGAACAGGTTCAAACACACAAAAGCACACACATACTTAGCTATTTTGGTGTCATGTATGGAATGATAATCATGCTTAGAGACGATTGCTGGCATAAGTAGATATACGGAAGTGATTCAATCATCATTTTGTGAATGCCTGAACATTGCCATTTGTTGCCTTTCTGTAAACGGGGACTAATGCTGTTTTTTTACGAACTGTTGGACTTGGTGTTACTCAGGCTCCAAAGCGGCCTTACTAACTGGGACTTTATTTACCAACATTTCAAACCAAGAATTGTGATATTGGCAGCCTGTGATATTCAGTTGAGCCCTTATTATTTTTTTGAGTAGGGAATCTCAATTTGGATTTAACAACCACAACCTCAAAACTTATACCTATACACTCCTCCCACTAACCCCAAAACTAATCACAAAACAACCTAAAAAACACCATCTACCAATCCTCATTTACTACATACACCTCCCACTAATTAACACACTCCTCCCACTAATTCCTGCACACATACAATTAAAGCCACACAACATGTGTGCAACCAATGCCATCACCCTTGCACTACTAGCTATAACTTATCACCTCCCCTCCTATCACATCACTCTTCCTACCACTATTACCATCCCATCAAAACATACATCTGACTACACCACCCACACCAAACACTAAAGCCTACACATATCCTCAAGTAATTACCATCACAGCACAATCCCTCTAGCACCCACAACACTGATCGAAACAACCATGAAATCACTTTCCACATATAAGTACATACACATTCTTGTTAAGCTATCAAAACTCCTTCACCATATCAGTCACCAACTAAGATTAGCAGGTGACATACACCTTAATCCTGACCCAAACCCTGACATACACTCCCCTCCTCCCCACCCCCATCTAATAACTCATCCTTGCTTTCCAGACCAAAGAATAGCCTACTTTTCCTGAACTTAAACATACGTAGCATTAATAATAAAGTACATCTACCACATATTCTAATAGACACCTATTCCCCAAATCTACTATCCCTAACCGAAACTTGGTTAAAACCTACTACTCCTGAAAGCGAATTCCTTCCCCCAGGCTATAATGTAATACATAATGATAGACTTTTCAGAAAAGGGGGTGGTATAGCATTACTTTATGAAAACAACTTAAAGGTTACCATTATTGACCCTCCTATACTCCCCCTAATGTCCTCAGATCTACTGCTAGCCAAACTTGAACTTACCAACAAAAAATCTATGAATATTTTAACAGGGTACATACCACCAGGCAATAACATCCCCACCCTAGAAGCCCTTCTACATTGGACCAATCAAAACTTACCCCAAGAAACAATCATCCTAGGTGACTTTAACATAGACTGGCATACATGTTCTAGCTCCAACCCCTCCAACTTTATCAATCTGTATAATTTCTCCCAAATCATTAACTCTAGTACAAGGCTAGGTAATAATAAAAGCAAGGTAAGCCTCCTAGACTGGACCCTAATAAACAATTTCAATACATTCTATCAAGCAGGTGTCCTACCAGATAACCTCAGTGACCACCAGCTCACGTTCCTACTAAAACTCAAATCCCACACCAACTCTGAACCACCAATTTGGACCATTGGAAATAAAAGAAACTTTGACATAACAAAATTCAAACTTGAACTACAATACCAACATTGGAATCTTCTAAAGACACTCCCACTAGATGAAGCAGTTGAGCTATTTAACATTACCTTCCTAAACGTCTTAAACATCCATGCCCCTCCTCATATAAGCAAACAAAAAATCAAAATAGCCCCCTGGATCACAAGTACTACTAGATCCATGATAGCCCAAAGAAATAGTGCCTGGCATCAGTGGAGAGCCAATAAAACCATAGCAACCAAACAAGAATTCCAAAAACTCTGGAACGAAGCAAAAACACAAATTCTACTAGACAAAAGGAACTATTTTTTCAATTTGCAAAATAGACACCAAAACAACCCCCAAAAACTCTGGGCAGCACTAAATACATTACTCTGCCCCGGCAGACCAAGTGCCCCAACACCAGCCACTGTAAATTATAGCACTGACATTCCAGAAGCCTTTAATAGATTTTTCATAGAAACCATTTCAAAATTAGTTCATCGACAACCCACAACATCTACTACTAGCAACCCCAAGCCTGCTACCAATATCGATACCACCTTCCAATTCAAACCTATTCCCACAGATTATATAAAAAGAATATTAAGTAAACTCAAACCAACTAACCTAGCTGCCGACAACATTCCAGCCGAATACCTTCAAAGAGCTGCTAATGAGATAGTATATCCACTATTAATTCTCCTGAACAGATCAGTAACAGAAAGCAAAATTGCAACAATCTGGAAAATAGCATATATCACCCCACTACACAAAGATGGGACGTGTACAGACCTTACCAACTATCGCCCTATTATCCCCACTTGCCAAAATATTAGAAAAATCTATTTACCAGCAACTTATGCAATACCTACTGAAAAAACAACTTCTCACTCCTACCCAACATGGCTTTAGACCTGCCCATAGTACAACTGCCAATCTCTCCTTCACCAACTTATTCAACCAGAACCGGAATCTAGGCAAACTAACATCAGCCATATTTATAGACCTATCAAAAGCTTTTGACATGGTCAACCATCCCAAACTTCTTGACTCCCTCACTGACCTTGGACTAGCCACTGACTCACTAGCCTGGTTTCAAAATTACCTAATAGGTAGACAGCAAGCAGTCATGTGGGATAACACACTATCCACACTGCTCCCTGTTACAGCTGGAGTCCCACAAGGATCAATATTAGGCCCTCTATTATTTTCCATATTTATTAACGATCTCAACAATATCACCCAAGATGCAACTGTCATACAATATGCTGACGGCTCAACACTAGTCTGCTCAGCCACCAACCCCCTCACACTCCATTCCACTACCCCAAAAGTCTTCAAAATCACGGAAGCTTGGTTTCTCAGTAAAAACCTGTTACTGAACCCCAAAAAGACCAAATTACTAATTTTCAAACCAAATAAATCCAACTTAGACACGGATTCTTTCAGTATTACATCTAGTGATGGTACCATTATCTCTTTAGACTCCCACACAAAACGACTGGGTGTTACAATTGACAACAAACTGAAGTCTGACCTACACATAAATCAAACCATCAAAACACACACAGAAAACTATGCAGTCTGTACAAAAATAAAACGTACCTAAACCAACAGACTAAAATTACTATGGCTCAAACTCTGCTACTATCCACATTTCTGTATGCTGCCCCCACCTTCACCAACCTATCCAAAACAGAAATTACAAAACTAGACATATGTTACAATCAAATTGCTAGATTTGCCACAAATGCTGCCTACCGTCCACATAATTGCCACTCACTATACCAACTAAAGTGGCTTGAACTTCAAAATTTCATTACCTTCCACCAACTAGTTTTTGCTAAAAAAATCCTACTATATCCAGACAAATTGCCAGCACTGTCTAATTTACTTAAAATACACTAAAACCCAAGACTACTATGTTCTAGTGACAGGACCTTAATCAAGATCTCCAGAACCAACAACTCAGTAAGAGACTCACTCTCTTTCCTAAGTACATAGGCAAAATCTGGAACTCACTTCCCCCTGATATTACCTCAGCAAATTCTATCATTAAGTTTAAACAACTACTAAAGGAACACCTATTTATCAATAGACAATGCCCATGCCTTCCCCCAGGTTGACCTTCTACACCTGCTTTTCCCTCAGGACTTTCTCTATCAACCTCCGTATATTAATTTACTGTATGTACTTGTTTTCTTAATATGCAAACCTCATCTACTAGGAGTTCTACTACACTCCTGAGAGCTCTCTGCTACTCACTGTACTCCCCAACTCTTTCATACACCATCATACTCAAACTCAATATTGTAAATTTATGGGTGAATTGTACATACTCTCATTAATTCAAGTAGAAATTACTGGACATACAACTAATGTGTCCTGCTACTACAATTTGCAGCTAAAATATATATTTTTTTCTATATTTACTTATAATATGTTATGTTTTTGTAACTGGGCTCTGTATTTGTTAAATGACTCTGTATGTGTTTGCTTACCTTTGTATATTTACAAACTCTGGAGCTTTTCTCCCTGGGCCTCCACTGAAAGTGGACAATTATCCAGTCGGATTCTCCCGTCAACAAATGTAAAATAAATAATAAATAAATAAATAAAAATATTTCAGGCACGGGCAGTAATGCTCTTCTAGCATGCCAATATACCAAAAAACTTGTTCCCATAATAAGTATCCAGGCTATTATTAAAAATATCGAAACTAGTATTTGCTTTAATGTAATTTGGTAGTCTGTTCCATACATCAGCTACTCTGTAAGAGAACCAATTAGTACACTTCTCATTCCTATAGAATCTTCTACACAGGTTGTCTGACGATTCTCTAGTACTTTTTGTTAACCCCAAACATTCCCAGAGGTAGTTGTCACTAAATGCCCTACATACCTGAATAAGATCTCCTCTTAGATATCTGTAAGAGACACTGTACAAGTTCAAATATTTTAGTCTTTCATAATAACTTAAATTTTCATATCAGGGATACCCTAGTTATATTACTACTGAACTCTTTCCAATTTACTCATGTTTGTTTTCTTTTAGGGTTTTCCTTTTTGTTATTCCATACTCAAGCTTGGCTCTTGTGTAAATAACAAACAATGACTATTATGTTTGATTTCCTAGACTTTATAAATCTTTCTATACAACCTATAGTTCTATAACTATCATTAACCAATTGGTTAACATGATTAGAAAAACTCATAGCTGAATCTACCCATATACTCAGGTTCTTAAATGAGTCTACACTTTCAATCACTGTGTGTTGTATTAAATATTCACCTTTCAATTTATGTTTCTCAAATCTCATATTATTAGTTTTTGATGTATTTATCAGCATGTTATTCTCCTGTTATTCTCCTGTGCCCAAATGGACAATTTCGTCAAGTTATTTTTCAGACATGCCTTATCTGTAACACATGTAATCAGTTTACCCAATTTCAGATTGTCTGCATATAGACTATAGAACAACTCAGATGAAAAAGTAAGGTTTGAAAGATACAATCTAAACAAGTAAGGGCCTAGGACAGAGCCCTGCAGGGCACCATGACTATAACCAAGGATTTCACCTGTCCAGTTGCTGTATGATACTTGACATGTCCTATTTGTAAGGCATGCAGCTATCCATCTTATCAAGAGTACATCAATACCTAGTTGTACTAATTTATGGACCAGTGTTTTGTGTATGACCCTGTCAAATGCTGACGTTAAATCTATATAAATTACATCACAGCACATTTTTTTATTCATAACTGTTATTATATTGTTATAGAACATTATGTTACAGGTGGTTATAGATCTGGTTTCAACTTATGCATGCTGAAATATGGGTTTATGTCCCAACCTATCCAGTTCTGACAGCAACTTATCGAATATTACCTTTTCCATTATTTTCCACAGCATTAAATTAGACATGAGGGTCCATATGATTCTGGGTTTGTCCTACTCCCCTTTCCCTTAAAAACAGGTTTAAAAAGTACAAGTGTCCGGTCTTGAGAGCTCTCCCCATATTTATATGCCATAGTGAATAATAGATATCATGGAACTGTAAGTTCATGCAGAAGTGTTCTCAGGTCATTGTTACTAATTCCGTCTCCCCCTTGTGCTTGCTTGGATCCAGTTTGCGCAGTTCTTTTTCAATATAATCTAATTTGAATTCAGTATCTGGGGTTACATGGATGTCACTAGGACAATTTACCACCCCTTTTGTGGAGCCAAACTGTTTTGTACAAGATTTTCTTAATACATCTATAATCTGTTGTGTCTGAGAGTAAATTTTAGAATCTACACACAATTTATCAATTTGTGTGTCTTTACTCCTTCCACATGTTATGTCTCTATAAAAAGGTTTCCTATTATGCTCAATATCTTTATATAAATTATCCAAAAATTTTTCTTGTCTCACACTATGCTTAATTTGTTTGTCCAGCCTGTTTATTTCAGTTTTCAAAGTTGTAGTTTGACCTATCTTCCATTTCTTATATGTATTGTCTCGCACCTTAATCAGATATCTTGTTCTTATGGAAATATATCTCCCTGATGATGTATGAGTGGATACTGATGTTAAACATTTTTTTTTATTTTTTGCACCCGAGGAATTTCTCTTTCAAAACTTTCCACATTTCAACTGCAGTTTTTCTGCTGAATACCTTGCTCCAGTTAGTTTTACATAGTGACTGTTTTGCACCCATATAATCTGTAATTAGCCTTCTGTGCATTGGCTTATATTTCAGTTGGGCAGAATTATCTAGCAACAAATTAACGTGTAGAACCCCATGATCACTGCACATCATTGGTGGTAAAACTCGACTTGAAGTTACAGTAATTTCTTTGGGAACACAAACAATGTCTAGTACGTTCCATCCTCCTGTCGTTTTTTTTACAATCTGAAGCATTTGTTGTCCCTGAATGTACACTGTGAATAATTCCCTTATTAATGTTGCTGAATCAATATTATTGCAGTCTGTTTCTGGTAAATGTAGGTCCCCAGATAATATTATTCTTCCCTCCTAAGTTTCATGCAGGAATATGAATGAATTACTCTAGGTCATCTGCACATGACTTTGGTGGTCGATACACTCCAACAATATAATGTTCCAGGGTTGTCTTTGTTACAGCTACACAGTCTACAGTGTTGGTGTTATCAGTGAACATGTAATAATCACAGGTCTCATAACTGTCTGTAATCCCTATCATAAGACCTCCACCTGTGCATCATATCTCTCAACTGTTCAGATTTTTAGCAGAATGTCCAGATTTGTGCCTCATAGTTTGGTTCTGCTAGTCTTACAATTTGTATTTTTCTGTGTTATTGTGTCAAATCAATGAAGATGGAATTCATTAAATAATGACAAGCATTTAAATGTCAGTCCTCGTATTTTTCAGTAAAAGCATAACAGGAAACAAAACAGTTTCGTTTAGCAACTCTTTAAGCTTAGAAGACCAATACTTAAAGTGTATCCCTATTTTTGGGGTTTTGTCCCCACCTTATTTTTGGCTTTGTCCACATACCTACAAACTGATCAGATGTTAGGCTCATATTTTTGGTCTGTTCCTCATAAATTGTGTGGTTTTCAGACAAAACACTGGGGTGATCTGAGGACAGAAGTCACTAACTAATGACATACATTTAAGTTTCAGACTTAAAATCCTTCAGAAAATGAAGGGGAAAAACCTGTTATTCTAGGAATCTTATAAATTAATAAGAGCAGTATTTAAAGTATTTCCCTATTTTTCGGTCCTTTGCCCCCCCATTTTGTTTCGCTTTGTCCATATTTCTTGCACTAAGAAGTTGAGAGGTATTGTCCATATGTTTTGTTATAAGAGGTTGAGTGCAAACACACACACACACACACACACACACACACACACACACACACACACACACACACACACACACACACACACACACACACACATACACCTACAAAGACATCCAAATGTCCATTGCAGTTACAAAGAAAGGGAAAAAATAAAATAGTGCAAACGAAAAGCGCTTCATTAAATTTTTCATTCATAGCTTAATTTGGTTCATCACTCTAACTACTGCAGTACCTGGTGTTTGAATTTGGAGTAGGGTCAAGTGTTTGGAGATTACCTATATCTTTGTTGTTAAGGTCCATGATGATTCACTCCATGGCCTTGCAGTTAAGGCTAGTCAGGTTAATAGGTCTATAGTTCCCAGGGTCAATAGAAGCACCACCTTTGTGCAAGAGAATGAAGGTGGCCATTTTCCATTCAGTTGGGATGAAGCCAGTGCTTAGACTATGACTGAAAGGAGTACACAATGGTGTTGTTAATTCTTGTTGAAGCCCATGTAGGACGCAGTCTGAGATGTTATTAGGTCCCATAGATGCTGTGTTTTTGTCCTTAGAGAGGGCGTTTATGACCTGCTTTTTAGAGATACAAGGTATGGGACAGGTGGTAGGGATGTCATGGGGTACTGTGTAGGTGGGACAGGGGAGAGAAATTTTCACAGAACCTGTCGGCCAACAGGTTAGCTATGTCCACAGGCTCAGTATATGTGGTATCATTATCTGCCAGTTCATCACAAATCTGGGCCTTTCTTTTTAGGTTCCATATGTATCTAAAGAATGCCTTATGGCTGTCCTTAGTTGAGGAAGGTAATTTGGATTCATATTTTGCTTTGGAGGACTCACAAGAAGTCTTATTTGCTTGTTTAAGCTGAGGAGGGAGTGTTTCCAGTTTTTGCTCCCAGTTATTCTTAGACAGCAATTTCTTTCTCTTATTGTAAAGTCTGTTAATGTCAACCAGGCAGGTTTGTTCTTCCTCCTGGAGCTTGTTTTGGTCCTGTCAGGTACAGCTAAGTCAATGCAGTTATACAGGTATTTGTATAAAGCACTGGTGTGGAACTTGGCATAGTTGACAATTCATGGCATCTAAGACGATGACAAAGAAGATCAATGTTTGATTATCAGAAAAAGTATGTGGTAATGGAGAGGCAAGAAGTTACTTTTACCAGCAACTCTAACTCACTTTTAAAAACGTATATGACTACATGTGCATGGTACTTCACATGCACACACATATACTTATGCAAACGTAAATATCAAGCGGTACAGCTACATCAACACCTCCTAATCTGTTAATCTCCTTCCTACATCAGGCTCTGCTGTCACAAATAAGCAACAAAAGTGTGTGGCTTTCATTAAAACTATATACTAGAAGGGGGTATGGACAAACCCACGAGAAGACATAGATGTGTCCCTTTCATGTCACAAAGTAGTTTACAGAATTAGATGCTACTGTCACTTCCACAGGAAGCTGTATTTTTTAAGATACCACTTAGGTGGTCCATTGAACACAGTGCTGTATTATCTCACATCAGTGGTAAAGTATCATCACAGATAACTGCTGCCATGCTCAAATATCATAACTTTACCCCAGCTGTGCATTCACAGATTCCAACTTTTATTTATCTGCCCAGAGTGGTTAACAGGGGCTCCCTTCCTCATTCCATGAAGCAACCTAAGAGAATGGCTTTTCTATGAGTGATGAATGACTTTCCTGGGTCCTAATCAGTTGATTGAGTTTTCAGAAACTATAACTCCATACAGTCGAGACCATATGATAGAGTTTTTGAAAACTCAAAGCTTTTGAATGGAAATTGTAGTATAGCGAGGACTGGGAAATTTACCCTTTTCCCCACTGTACTGCAATCTCGGAGTTAGTTTATATAATATGCAGGGGGTGCAGGGGGGCTCGCCCACCTGCAAAAAATTATAAAAGGTAGATTTTTGTGTTTTTTTATATTCGAGTTTTTCGGAAACTCGATCATGTTGTCTTTTCAATATATTTTCAAGTTTCAAAAAAGTCAATCATTTGACATAGACCTGGCTTTCCTATCAGTGGTGCTTTGTTAGGAGGTAGTCTACAATTGGTTCTGAGTTACTTTCTTTCTTTACAGTTTTTTTGTGTTTTGGATTGTTAACAGGCTATTTACCTTCACTCACGGTTTTAATATTTTTTGTTAATAAATTACTTGCCTCCAGTCACTGATTTAATATTTTATATAATACTCATGGAGTTTTTGGTGCAATCCATCAATGTACCATTACGTGTCCGTGCGCATGTGCACACTGTCTGACTACCACTTTTTCTGATTTGTGGCCAGCTTTGATACTCTCTCACCTCCCTTCCTGGGCCACCCAGTACCTCTTTTGGGAGCCCACCTGCCAACACCACACCATATATCTACAGAAATCTGACTTAATAGCTTTAAGACAGGTGCTGTACCTTAACACGACATTCTCACTACTCTACTTAGTCGGCACTACTTGTATGAGGGCACTGATGCAACTCTAAAATTGTGCTGCCCGTTCTCTTACTTAATATCACTTTCAGTTTTCATCCTCCCCACAGCAAGTCTCCACCAGGAGTCATCTTTACACTAATGTTCTTATTCAGTACTTAAATTCAATCTCAACCATATCCTCTTTCCCTCTTCCCACGTACTCCAAACGCATGTGTCATTTCCACTTTACATACCACCAAAATCCATAAACCTTTTTGCAACTTCTAATCATGCCAACAGTAAACAAATCCTCTTCTTCGAAATATTCCTCAGATTCACCAT
Organism: Protopterus annectens; assembly: GCF_019279795.1. Classification (NCBI taxonomy): domain Eukaryota; kingdom Metazoa; phylum Chordata; order Ceratodontiformes; family Protopteridae; genus Protopterus; species Protopterus annectens. The sequence goes on along the minus strand of NC_056732.1, from coordinate 1,840,411,813 downwards.
ATGTGTCACACCACTAATAAACCTCAATCCTAACTAACCACCTTCAGATCAATCATAGAAAAGAACATCAAAATCATTCCCACTGAGCTCTCTAAAACAATCTGATGACTCCCGTTTGGCCACACAAGACCCTTCCATACGGGTTTCTTTTTTCTTTCCAAAGCTCCAAGATAAACACTTTCCAGATATTTCCAGACTTCAAAGACCCCAACAAAACCACTAGCTTATCAAAAAACTAAAATTCCTATGCATACTCAGAGAAGAAGCGTGGCACCAATTGAAACCCTCCCCATCTGTTCAAGGTGGGAAAAGATTCATTATACCAGAGAACTTAGTGAAAAAAAAAGACATTAGGAGTTACAAAACAATGTTTCTTCAAATTATCCAGTTATGCAAAATCCTCCCTGCACACCACCTAAATTAGATTTTGGAACATGGTTAACAAAATAACAGGGAGAACACCACGTAACGATGCCTCCAAAGATAACAGCACATCATCACCCACTCTGGGCCCTCATTGCCACATGACCTTTCATCACATTTTTCCCTAACAGTCACCCCTTATTCTACTCACCTTTGAAGCATCCTCACTCATAACAAACATTACACCCAACTGCCTTACTAAAGTTCCTCCAAGAAACAGAATGCAGCCCATTAGTGCACTACATTAGTTCATATCCTTACTTCATAACACTCTCTTGTTCAAGAAGTCCAACACCATCCCTTCAGCTCCTCTACTGAAAGGCATTCATCAAGGTTCAGTTTATGCTCCCATACACTTCTCTTTTTTCATTAATAAACTACTTGCTCATCATCCTCACCGACTTACTGCACTCTATACTAATGGCAAGGCGATTTATAGATCCAGTACTTCCCACACACATATTTAAAAAAATTTAAGATGATCTAGACACCCTCTCAGACTGATTAACCCATCACAAACTGATTCAAAACATGTACACACAAACACACACACACACACACACACACACACACACGCACCTGTGTTCTTCAGAACAAAACAAAACCTACATAAAACAAGAGATTATCAGATTATCCATCACAACAACCTAGAAAATAGAGACAGCTAGAGATGTCTAGAAATTTAGCTGCATGAATTTCTCAACTTTCAACATTGCATTCAAGTCACCAAAGACAAGGGCTAAAACTTTACTCTCTCTCTCACTCGAAGAGCTGCTATAGGTAATAGAATCCTTCAAACCAAGTTAGAATAGGAGTTCCCTATAATCTCAACTGCAACTAAAGAAAGACCTTCCTTTAAACCACTTGTAACAATATCATCAGATTTATTTCCCTCTCACCACTAAAAGAACACCATTGTGACACTTAAGCTAAAGAAAGTTTCACTCCTCTTCAGTCTCAGATTCTTAGCAATGTTTGCTATCAAACCACAATTATCTTATAAGCTTAGATCATATACCCTTTTCACCCTCAAATTTCAAACCTCCTGAAAACACCACTCCACTCCGAATATCAGTACTTCTTTATACTTGCCCCCAAAATCTGAGAACTCCTACCCACAGAATTAAACATTGAGTCAAGTTTAAAATCAAGCTAAAAAACACCTTTTGAAACAAGCAAAGTGTAACTACTTCAAGAATATTAATATTACATAGGAATGTGCCAGACACCCAGTGCACTGAACTGCAGGTTCAGCACTTTCATCAAGTTCATTTTCCATTAGCACATTACTCTATCATTCTCTGTCACTGTCTCCGCCAGTATCGACCCGCTACCTCCTTTTCATTTGTCTTTTTAACATCGCTGTTGTAAATATGACATCCCGTACAATTCCACTGTTTAACTGGATAACATATTAACTCCCTGTATCCACTGATGGATTCTACTGCATGTAACAAGTTTTGTAAAACCACTGATGTTCATCGTGTTATACTGCTGCAGTCATCACACTTGGGGGTTATCCTGCTGTCAGGTGGTCCTGCAGTCGGTCGAATCCCAAAATCTTTGTCCGGCCTCAGTTGTCGTCGCTTCTTCCCTGACGTCAGTGCGACAGGGGGATAAAAGAGGCAGCCGACGCCATTTTCTTCAGTCTTTCTTGCCGCGCGGTGCCCGAAGCAGAAGCAGTTTGCAAGTGCCGGTCGGCTAGCTCCTGAGATTTTCGAATCGAATTTCAGCCCAAAGTCTTCTCTAAAGCTAAGTACCCATTGGGGAAACTTTTCTTGCCTCAGACCGATGTCAGACAAAGTTAATAATTGCATTTCTCGTGGGAAGCAAATACCTCATAAGGATTTTCATTCTTATTGTATTCCTTGCCTAGGCCCAGACCACGACATCTCTGGTTGTCGGTTTTGTGCTAGGTTCAACAAACGTACAATCAAGCATCGGGCAGATTTCGCCCGACATTATTTTGGCAGAAAATGTAACTATAGCATGTCGTCGGAGCAACCGACATCAGCAATGATTAAAAAACGCAAGGATAAGGACAGGCAACCAAGGCCAAGACCAGATACCGAGGCCTCAGCAAGGCCTTCCACTGGTTCTCCGGTTTTCAGCAAGGTGCCTACGCAGCCCCTGACTACCGCTGATTTAGAAATTCTGGCAGCCTCCCAGACCGAATCAGCTGGGCCTCAGGATCCGGTTCCATCTCACCCCTCGGACGCTAACCCTGACGGCGATCCGGAGATTTTGGACAGGCCTTCGGTTTCTGAAGGTGTCCTCAAACCGACAACTATCTCTATTAAGTCTTATGCTAAACTTAAAGCCCCCTTAAAAGTTAGGAAACTGGGTCCACATACCCCCCCACAGGCCCCTATGCCTAAAAAACAGATGCTTAAGATGGCTGAGGATTTAATTACCCTTATCAGGGGTTCACAACCCTCTCCTGACAAAAGGCCTAGACTGGAGGAAGATTATCCTTCCTCTGACCAAGCATCCATTTCCTCAGCTAACTCTGAGGACCAGGATTATTCCTTCCCTCCTTATGAAGACTCAGATGCTGAAGAGTCCATTCCCTCTGTTTCCCCCCCTGAAGACTACTCTTTTGGGGAAACTTTACACACCATGAGGGAACACTTCCACTGGGAAGGCCAAGATTACTCTGACTCTAAGAAAAGACTCTGTGAGTTTCTTCTTCTTCTTCCACAGCATAGACCCCTTGCAATTCCTCCAGTTTTAGACATTTTGGATGATGTTTACACCGAATCTAGTCTAAACCCAGATTCCTTACCTCCTGCACCAGCTAAACCAGACAGATACTACCGAGTTCCTGATTCTCATATGTTTCTATATAAAAGCCCTGTTGCAGACCCCAAAACCATTTCCCAGGGTCCCAAAGGGGTTAAGGCCTCCACTGCTAAGAATCCACTACCTTCTGAAAGAGATTCCAGAGCATTAGAAAGATGGGGGAAGAAAGTGTATACGTCTGCCACTTTGGCCATGAGGGCCTTAAACTGCCAATTCCACATGCTAAAATACCAGCAGTACTTGATTACACAGTTAAAGCAGAAAATGATCCCTCAGACAGATCAACCTGATTTCAAAGAGATGCAGGATTTGCTGCATTCAGCAGAACAGGCGGGAAAGCATACCTTACAGTGTGGTTTTGATTCATTGGAAGCCTCATGTAGAGCAGATACAACTATAGTAGAACACACGAATTAATGCAAACCACCAAAAAAATGAGACCAGTGAATAACAGCTCTACTTTCCTGAATAAAATTTATTCCACAATACAAATTTCTCTAGCGCCTCGGCCACAGCCTTTACAGAGTAAAAATTCACCTATTAAAACAAGCTCTTTTTATATCATTATTTAACACTCTGATTAATCAATTAAACAATTAATTAAGATAGATAGATCCTGGGGCCGCTCTTGTTTGGCATCTACTTCTCTGAAGTACAGGTCAACACTAAGGGACTCTGGCTAACAAAGTTTGCAGATGACTGCAAACTGGGAGCCATTATTGAATCCCCAAATGATGTGGATACTCTACAAAAGGGCCTTACAGAAACAGATGCTTGGTGCCAGAGCCATGGGCTCAAGCTCAATGCCAAGAAATGTATTGTTATCCCCTTTGGGAAAAAACATGTATCCATGAATTACCATATAGGTGGCAGTACACTAAACACAGAAAGTGTGATAAGAGACTTAGGGACACAGGTGGACAGTGGTCTCACCTTCGATAACCACATCGCCACAACAGTCAGGAAATCCTTCTATGTGGCACACTTCATCACAAAGGGCTTTTCATCCAGAAACAAGGAGGTCATTGTCCCACTGTACTCATCCCTCATTAGACCCATTATAGAATACAACGCCCCATTTGGTATGTACCTCTCAAGACATCTGCAACAACTGGAAAGGCCTCAGAAATACCTCACTAAAAGAATCACAGGCCTAAAGCAGATGCCCTACGCTGACCGCCTTAAAAAACTCCAGCTATACTCTGTCGCATATCGTCTACTCAGAGGCGATCTCTGCTTAACATACAAGGCCATGTCAAACCCAGAGCTGTTGGACATGCTACACTTAAAGAAATCCCAATCCCTCAGAGCTACATGCTCCAGGGATCTAAACCTTGTCATCACAATAAACAAAACATGCTGGAGGGATAGGTTCCTGACCCAGAGACTCCCCAGACTCTGGAATAGATTGCCCATACATGTCAAGCAGAGTGCCTCTTTGGACCTCTTCAAGAGGAACCTTGACGATTGGATGAAAGAAAGGAAATTCACCCCAGGGATCACGTCAGTCACCCTTCTAGACAGGGGTCCAGGAAAGTAAATAATGTGGGAAGAAATAGCCAGGGAATTGTTATGGCTAGGCTTGTATAGGCCCTAGGGCTGATAGCCTAGTACCAACCTATGAACCTATGATACAATCCCCCATCTCATGTAGAACAGCTGTCACAGGATCTGTAATACGTAGACATGCTTGGCTAAAAGAGCAAGCCTTACCAGAACATGTCAAAGTAAAGTTATTGGATGCTCCATTGCAGAAAGATGTGTTATTTGCTGTCAAAGCAGAAGAAGTTTTAAAGAAAATGGAAGAAAAGGCAAAATCTATGCAGACAGTTAAAGATTTTTTACAGGTACAACCTCCTCGTTTCAGCAGAAACTGGCCATCAAAAAACTGGTCCTTTCCTGCATCAGACAGACCCCAAAGGGGTAGGTACAGACACCCAAGGGGCAGAGGCCAGCCACAAGGTTCTTTCAGGCCTAGACAATGGCATACAACAACTCAAAGAGGTGGAGACGAAAGATCTCAACCCTTCAGGAAACAAACACAATGACTTCCCTTTTCGCCTGCCAAGCAAAATTGCCCTGGTAACACCTTTGGGAGGAAAACTGGCTCTGTTTTCACAAAATTGGCGCATCATAACAAAGAACAAATGGGTTCTGGATATTATTACCCGAGGCTACAGATTTTATTTTCACACTTTACCACGGAAGAGAGGCATGCCAAATCTGCCTCCAAACCAATGGGCAGAGGCACAAATGCAAATTTCAGCTCTCATGGATATGAAAGCAATTCAAAAGGTACCTACAAAGGAGCAAGGTCAAGGTTTTTACTCAAGACTATTTCTAGTACCAAGAAAGGACAAAGCCTGGAGACCCATTTTAGACCTCTCAATTCTAAACACATACCTGGAGGTACCCAAATTCAAAATGCTCACACTACAGCAGCTTCTTCCAATGCTGGGCAAGGAGTCTTGGCTGGTAACGTTGGACCTCAAAGAGGCATACCTGCATGTCCCTATCAGACAAGATTGCAGAAGATACCTCAGATTTTGGCAGGTACAACGGATTATCAATTCTCTGCATTGCCCTTTGGCTTATCTACTGCGCCCAGAGTATTTACGAAATGCCTGGCATCAGTAATTGCATACTGCAGACAACGAGGAATACAAATTTATCCATATCTGGATAACTGCCTGATCCAAGCGGACAGCAAGGCCATTCTATTACAGCATCTGGCATTTGTAACAAAGCTGCTAAGTTGCCTAGGGTACACAGTAAACAAAAAGAAGTCAAAGCTAAAACCCTCACAAGACATAATATTCCTGGGTGCCAGCTTAAATACAACGGCCCAGATGGCTTATCTCAAGCCAGACAAACAAAAACAACTGACTCAATACTTCAAAAAGATGGCAACTTTTACCCAGCTCACTGCAAGGAAAATCCTGCAGGCATTGGGGTTCATGGCATCCTGCATTCAACTAATTCCACATGCAAAGCTGCATATGAGGAAATTACAATGGTACCTGAAAAGTGTATGGACTCAACACAGGCACAGCCTTGAAACAAGTATACCTCTCATTCCCTGCCTTCAAAAAGAGTTCCTATGGTGGGCTCAAGCATGTCAAATAAACAAGGGTCTTCCTTTTGTCTTACCTCCAGCAAACCAAACTATGACAACAGATTCTTCAGACTACGCCTGGGGAGCACACATGGCAGGACAGTGCATACAGGGCAAATGGTCTGCAAAACAAATGCACCTACACATCAACCAAAAGGAGATGCTAGCTGTGCAAAATGCACTGACAGCCTTCAAGGACCTCTTGCATCCAGGACAACTACTAATAAGGACAGACAACACCACAGTTATGTGGTACATAAACAAACAGGGAGGAACACACTCCTACCCTTTATGCAGACAGGCAATGACCTTGTGGAACACAGCATTGACTTACCAAGTACAACTGCAAGCACAATTCCTGCCAGGAAAGGAAAACATATTGGCAGACGAATTAAGCAGAAATTTGGCAGATGCTCACGAGTGGAGATTACACCCACAAGTATTTTCAATGATAACTCAAAGGTGAGGATGCCCAGATATAGATCTATTTGCCTCCCCCAACAATTGCCAACTACAGAAATTTTGCACAAGGACTTATCATTCCCTAGCCTGGAAAGTGGACACCCTATTATTCAGTTGGACAGCATTGACAGTCTATGCCTTCCATCACTACCTCTCTTGACCAAGGTATTACTGAAAGTCAGATCAGACAGACCACAAATGATCCTCATTGCTCCGGACTGGCCACGTCAGCGCTGGTACCCATTACTAAGGACCTTGACTCACAGCCCTCCATGGATCTTACCTCAATTCCCACTTCTATTGACTCAGCAAAACTCTCAGATCCTTCACAGTCAGCTCAGGACTTTAAATTTAGCTGCATGGAGAATACCTTGAATTTTCAATCAACACTTCTCTCAAAGGATGTCCTGAATGTCATTTTGGAGGCCAGGAGGCCCAGCACCAGAAAAACTTACTCAGACAAATGGAAAAGATTTTGTGCATGGAACCAGGCTAAAGGCCAAAATCCTTGGATACCAAACATTCCTCAAATACTGCAATACTTAACTGAGATGCTACACAAAGGCCTTTCTTTCTCATCCATTAAGATCCATGCTTCAGCCATTTCAGCTCAATACAATACGGATCCTCCCATATTCTCACACCCTTTACTAAGGCAGTTTCTCAGAGGGGCTAAGAATATAAGACCCCACAGAAAACCCCCAATGCCAGCTTGGGACCTGAAATTCATTTTAGAAAAATTAACACTGCCTCCTTTCGAACCAGCCTTCTCAGCAGAACTACAATACTTGTCATGGAAAACAGCTCTGTTGCTGGCTATCACCTCAGCACGCAGGGTCTCAGAACTACAGGCACTTATGGCAGTGGAACCTTTCATCATTTTCCATCAGGACAGAGTCTCTTTACGAATTAACCCTACCTTTATGCCAAAGGTAGTATCTGGTGTGGCTTTGAATCAGACCATTCATTTACCCACCTTTTATCCAAACCCCCAGAATAAAGGAGAAAGACTCCTTCACTCTTTGGACATTCACAGACAGCTACGTTACTATTTAGATAAGACAAAGACCTTCAGAAAAACTGACCAACTCTTTGTATCCTATGCTACAGGTTCACAAGGAAAGGCTATTTCAAAACAGACCATCTCCAAATGGATAGCACATTGTATCCGCTTTTGCTACTCACACCATGGGAAAGCAGTGCCTGTTAATATTAGGTCCCATTCTACCAGGGCTACAGCAACCTCAGCAGCCTTTCTCAGGGGGGTTCCAACCAAAGACATTCTGGAGGCGGCTACTTGGAGTTCAGTGCACACCTTTACCAAGCACTACCACCTTCCATTATACTCAAAAACCAGAGCTGGTTTTGCCAGTGCAGTTCTGCAGGGCATCCTAGCTTCACCTAACCCAGTTTAGTACCAGCCACCCATCCATAGCTTTGGGATTCAACCCAAGTGTGATGACTGCAGCAGTATAACACAATGAACATAGTACAGTTTTGTACCTACAATAAATGTAGATGTTCGATTGTATATACTGCTGCAGTCCAGGTTATCCTCCCACCATCCCCTCTACATACCAGGGTGTTAGTTATAACTCCATGTACATCAGTCTATTGGATGCATGTCTATATGGTGTATTTGCTAACAGCTAGTACTATTATTTATCTACTAAGGTATTTTTGCATAGTTATTTGTATTGCCTTCCTAGTTGGGGGCACCTGACATCTGGGGCAAGAAAAACTGAAGAAAATGGCGTCAGCTGCCTCTTTTATCCCCCTGTCGCACTGACGTCAGGGAAGAAGCGACGACAACCGACGCCGGACCAAGACTTTGGGATTCGGCCAACTGCAGGACCACCTGACGGCAGGATAACCCAAGTGTGATGACTGCAGCAGTATATACATTTGAACATCTACATTTATGGTAGGTACAAAACTGTACTTTCTGATTTATTGTACCTACAGGCGCTCATATATTTTTATAAGTATGCAAATACTGAATGTCAAATGTTATATATGACCATTTACTGATCTGGAACCAAACACGATGAACCATATCCCAAAGCAATAATACGACTGGAGTTCTCCAAATGCAACAAAATATTAAGTCTGCACTCAGATGAAATGCAGTATTATAAAACATTTCGCATATCTTAGGCCTAAGAAAAGTTGAGAGGTATGGAATTTTTTTGACCAGACCTCACCATTTAAAGAAGTCAGGAACCAGGACAAACTACAGATGTCACTAATGTTGGATGCCTCAGAATTTGTGGCATTTAATGTTACCTTTTCCACTTTCTTTGATCCTTTGACAAGTTCATGCCATTTAGGAATAGTCCCCTATCACATCTCATGGCTGTTCTGCAGAATCTTAGTGGCTAAGGGAAAAAAAGTGAAACAATCTCACTCTGTCATGCAGTTATACAGTCACACATTCAGTCATAAACTGGCACACACACACATGGTTCGTTTTTTATTTATTTGCTTATTTTTTTACACTGGGTAAACAACGAAACTGCTGCTTAACCAGTGTAACCCATTATCACCCATTCGGTTTCTTTCAATCCTCGCTACATGGTAGCTTGATGCAGCTGTAAAGCGATGGACTAATATAGCAATAACCCACGCCTGGGCATGGGTAATGCTGGATTTACCCATGGTTGGTGTGGTTTGGTTATGAGAGCGAAGCCCGAGTGGCCAAACAAAGCCAACTGTGGGTAAATCCAGCATTACCCACACCCAGAAGTGGGTTATTGCTATTATACAATGACATTATTTAAGAAAAAAAATAATTACTTTTCTTAAATAATAGCATTGTATAATGCCACCTTGCTGCCCTTCCATAGCTGTCTGGTATTCTGCGGCAGTTCTGATGTACTGGGTATGCGTATGCCTACGCAGTACATCAGAGCTGTGGGCAAAAGCAACGGAGAAAGCAAGATCTCCGTTTTACAAACTGTCTCGCTATGTTAAACCCATTTAACATAGCGAGACAGTTTTGAAAAAAGCAACGGAGAAAGCAAGATCTCTGTTGCTTTTTACAAACTGTCTTGCTATGTTAAACTCGTTTAACATAGCGAGACAGTGTGAAGCAACGGAGATCTTGTGTTCTCCGTTGCTGTAAAAAAAAGAGTTATAGTAATGGAAAAAGTCTGGGCGACCGGACCTTTTTCCATTACTATACCTCTGATTTACAACGTGCACGCTGACCAATCAGCGTGCATGTTTTGGAATATTAATGGGGGGTCGTTGTATAATTGATATTAAAACATGGCTGGCATAGCTGTCAGTGGCACATATTGAGTTTCACACTCCGGAGATGTAAGCAAACACAAATCCTGCTACTCAAACAATTGCCTACATGTATTAAGTGCAATTATTAGAAGTGGTTCCTACTTTATAGCATTTCTCAAGTTGTTTTGGCCTATGACAAGATTTCGGCAATACGCCGAATATATGCAATAGTAGCTGGTATATCTCCTAGAGAACGCTCTGCGAAACAACAATCACAGGAAGGAAAAATAACTAACTAAATAAAATAAAATATAAGCTGCTGAAATCTGGTGCTGTGTCATGAGAAAAGTATAGTTAACATGAGGGCAAGGAATAGCACAATATTACACTATAGATATACTTCAAGAAGTTGCAAGTGGTAGTCATTAAACAAAATAAGAAGGTTTTAGATTACATTGGGTACAAAAACAGAAACAGCATTGATTAAAAGGTGATATGAAAGGTATACTTTACCAATCAGTATGTGAGAGAAAGTATTTCTTGCTGCGGAGGGCTGACTCCACTGTAACTTGAAATGCAGTTTTTAAAGATAATCCTTCGGGAAAATAGATGCCTCCAGCAACTACACTTAGGAGAAAAGTTCCCAGAGTTAATCCGGATCACATTTTTATTGGATGCAGATGGCATATTTAACACATGAAATGAATATGTAATTCTTGAAGGCGTTTCCTGGATAAAATGACTGAAAGAGGGTGGGTCGTGGGTGGTTCTTCATAAACAACAGAGGAAATAGTGGAAAATAGCCAAGGGTGTTATTACTAGGCTGTTCTAGTGCCCTTAGAGTTTCTAGTGCTCTGTGAGACTATTACTGTCTCAAATATGGCTCACTGTACTGGAGCTGTGAGAACAGTGGATGACAGAAACAGTCAATATCAGGGTTTAAATTCTGCAATCTGACATTACCACAGTGGTAAGATGACATTACCACAGTGGTAAGATGAAAAGATAGGGAAGAAAAACATTTTGTAAAGGAGGAAAGAAGCACATAGCGGTCCTTTAATTCAGCAGCTTGTGTTGGGGAGGACTTAAAAACATGGTGAAGTATGAGGTAAATGGTACACTGGGAGATGGCATTGGAATATTTTATTTATTTATTGACATTTGCTGCCAAGGAAAGTCTGACTGGGCTCCTTACTAAATGTAGTAGAAAAAATTGTTCACAGGTAAATACTAGGCTATATGTCCGAGGGCATCTATAAGCCTAGCCAGAATGTGTTGGCTTTTGCCGCCCCCTTAGATTAGTTCCCCCGTGCCTCTGTCCAGCAGTGCTATCAGTCCCCCGCCCCTCTGTCCAGCAGAGCCGTCAGACCCCCGTGCCTCTCTCCAGCAGAGCCACTGCAGTGACCCCCGGGGTAAATTTTCTATTTCCTATCCACTCAAGGTTTCTCTTGAAGAGCGTTAGAGAGGGGCTCTGCCTAAGGTAGATTGGAATCCTGTTCCAAAGCATGGAGAGTCTCTGGGACAGGAATCTACCCCTCCAACACGTCCTATTTATCGTTGTAGTGAGGTTTAGATCCTTAAGCGTGTGGCTCTCTGGGATTTGTTTTTTTTTTTGAGGTTGAGCATGTCCAATTCTGGGTTGGACATGGCCTTGTATGTCAGGCAGAGACCGCCTCTGAGTAAGCGGTATGTAACAGAGTACAGCTGGAGTTTCTTCAGTCGGGCTGCATAGAGCATCTGTTTGAGGCCAGTAATCCTCTTGGCGAGGTACTTCTGTGGTCTTTCCAGCTGTTGCAGGTGTCTTGTAAGGTACATCCCAAATGGGGCGTTTTACTCTATGATGGGTCTGATGAGTGATAAGTAGAGAGGCACAATAACCTTTTGTTCTAGATGCAAACCCTTTTGTGATTAGGTGAACCACACAGGATTTTCTGACCACCTTGGCAATATGATTATCAAAGGAGAGATTACTATCTACTTGGGTCCCCAGATCCCTTATTACATTTTCTGTATTTAGGGGACTACCACGTATGTGGTAGTTTGGTACTGTTTTTCCAAAGAGGATGACTATGCACTTTTTGGCATTTAGCTTGAGGCCATGATTTTGACACCAGGTATCCGTCTCAGTGAGACCCTTCTAGAGAATGTCTATCAGCCTGAGAGTCGATTATGGCCCCCAGTTTGCAGTCATGAGAGAAGGAATAGCACACATGGACACAACCCCATGTGAGGAAAGTAGTCAGAAGGATTGCAGCTTAGAAGCTCTTCTGCCAAAGTGCTGGCCTCAAGAAAAAAAAAAACTTCCAGGAAAACTGCTTAAATTTTTAAGACCTTGATCAGTACGTGAATAAGGAAGACTTTCCCAGCCAGAAAAATGCCACAGAACAGGATCTTTCACAAGTGACCTCAAAATAACCTTCAGAAAGATTATGTACACGTTCAAGGAATGCAGCAAACTATAGGAGCTCTATCAACTAAATAAGTCAGATTTTCAAAACTTATTCTAAAACTGAAGGCACAGACACTGTTAAAAGGGGTCAAGATGTCAAGAAAAAACACAAATATCCACTTGCTTTTGCAATAAAGCTTCTGGAAAATGACCTACACCATCCTAGATGTAAAGACAGTACTAGAAACGGAATCAAAACAGAAAGAGAAGTAGTACATCTGGATGGTACTTGTCAGGATAAAAGCATCCCACTTATATTGTTGAATAAAAGAGATTAAACAAATTACAGTAACTGCATGAGAAGTTCATAAACGCTCTTCAAATAATGTTATAACTTTGTCAAAGCTAATTAGCTCAAATGTTTTTGTCTGAAAATGGAATGACAATGTCTGCAGGGATAATCATCTGAAGACTAAAGTGAAAGAATGGATGAAAAGCATGTTTCTGTAGAACAAACAATCCAAAATTAAGGCTGAGGGAGGTAAAACCCTGACATGAAAGCCCAAGCGGTGGGGGTGGGGAGGAGGGTGAGATACCTGTTAAGAAGGCCAATGCAAAGACAATGGACATGGGAGTCCTCACCATAATAAAATAAATGACAGTTAAATTCCGATGGGAGGAATAACCAGCTCCTGAAAACCTTCTATTCAACCGTTGCTGCTTGCAAGTGAAGACAGGGAAATAGACAACTGAAGTTCCTAGTTAACCCAACTTTGTTTGTTTCAGAGTTCTCCATATAGTACAAGAACGAAGCAGGTTTCCTACCAAATAAAGTGCAGTCCTACATGTTCTAGCATTTACTCTGACACCATTTTAGTGCACTTAGTTTATGAATGAGAATTTGTTTCAGGAGGGTTTTGTTGTCAGAAGGTGGTTTAACACCCTCCACAACCATTTGCAGTTGTCCACAGACTTTAACCCAAAGTTGTTGCTCCATGCTTGGCGATTTGAGAAGGCCAAGAAGCTATCCCAGCCGGAGAGTCCTGAGCAGCACTGTTGACTTTCACGAACTGCCTGCAACTTGCACTCTGAGCGTTCTGCCTTTCAGGCAGTTTGCAATTCATCATACTACATGTGTCAGTTTTTAAAATATTTAGCATTTATATGATGCTAATAAGGAGGATGGTTTTGAAGGCCTTGGCCAATTAAGTGTTAATAGCACAGCCACCATATACAGCATACAAAAACCCCTTCAGAAGTTTAACAGATTCAAAAGACAGGGATCCACCCTACCCTTCACAAAACCAAAAGTACAGTTGTGTACACTTACCATAAATGCAGATGTTGAGTGTATTCACTGTTGCAGTCATCACATCTGGGCCATCTGCCTGCAGGTAGCCCTCAGACAGCCCGAACATTAGATTCTTGGGACCTCTTTGTCTGATTGCTGTCGATTCTTCCATGACGTCAAGGGAATAAAACATGCAGACACCATTACATCAGTTTTTCTTGTCCCTGATGTCAGGTGACCCCACAATAGGAAGCAATTACATGGTATGGAACACCCCCAGCAAAAAGCAAATACAGATGATATAAAATAAGCCAAATAAAAAAGATAGATAAAAGTAAAGACAAGTCAGGGGGCTGGAGGGAAGGTAACCAGGACTAAAACAGTGAATACACTAACATTTACATTTATGGTAAGTGTACACAACTGTACTATGTTCTTTGTGTTTCACTGTTGCAGTCATCACATTTGGGTTGATTCCCAAAGCTAAGGAAGAGAGGAGGCAGTTAGGGTGCATTAGGGCTAGCAATGAGGCCCTGTAAGACTGCTGTGGCAAATCCAGCTCTGGATTTAGAAAAGATAGGCAGGTGGTAATGTTTGGTGAAAGTATGTACAGAGCTCAAGGTTGCAGCTTCCAGGATGTCCCTGGCAGGGACTCCTCTGAGAAATGCAGCACAGGCAGATGCAGCCCTGGTGGAATGTGTTCTTACCCCCTGTGGGGTAGGTTTTTCATGGTGCTTGTAGGGGAAATGGATGCAGTGTACTATCCATTTGGAAATGGTTTGCTTTGAAATGGCTTCCCCTCTGGCCCTGCAGTAAAGCTGACTAGCAGCTGGTCAGACTGAGAGGCTTAGTCCTGTCCAGATTGACTCTGTGCTGTCTGTGCACATCCAGGGAATGCAATATCCTTTCCCCTTTATTCTGGGGATTAGGGAAAAGGGTAGCTAAATGAATGGACTGGTTCAGAGCCACACTAGATACTACCTTGGGCATAAATGGATTAATCCTGAGGGAAACCCTGTCCGCATGGAAGATAATGAAGGGTTCCAATGCCATAAGGGCCTGCAGTTCAGACACTCTTCTTGCAGAAGTGATGGGTAGAAGTAAAGATGTTTTCCAAGAAAGAAATTTCAACTCTACTGTAGCAACTGGTTCAAAGGTGGGGGTGGGGGGGGGGGTAAGTTTCTCCAACACAAAATTTAGGTCCCAAGCTGGAGTGGGAGCTCTCCTGGGGGGGTGGGTCTGAAATTTTTGGCCCCGCTAAGGAATTGTTTTAGCAGTGGATGAGAGAACAGGGATGGCTCAGTATTGTAATGTGCCGATATGGTACACATAATGCAGAAATTAAAAGTATCATATCAGATTTTCTGTCAATAGTTAGTTGTTTGATTTGGTGTGGATGCAAAAGAACACTAAAAATAAAGTCAGAATTGCAATGTATTATTCTTGGTGATTGATGTTTTTGTTCTGTAATCCTCAGTAATAATTAGATAGAATTTTTCTAGTTTTTTTGTTTATTTTTTGTGTGAATGTGTGCTTTTGTAGTGCAGTAAAATGTGTAGCATAAATCAACACATCAGTCATGAAAGTAGCCCGATTCAGTCTTGTTGGAATCTCCATAGCCAAGCGGAGGTTCTGATGCCTGTGCAACACGTAGCTGATTTTGTGTTAGAAAGGTTCCCGCAAACTGTTAAAGTATTTGTTTTAATGGGGGGGGGGGGGCAGAGTATACATTTGATTCCCCCTGTGGTGAGAGCCCTACAGCCCATTCCCTCCTTAAAGTTTTTAATGCGCAAAACAAAATTTCCTTTTCACACAAAAGTGTTTGGTTGCATATTTATGCATGCAAACACTTATCTGTGTGAAATTAAGTTTATTTTGCTGCATTAAAAAAAATATCTGCATTTGAAGTTGCTTCTGAATGTGGAAGTTGCATAGTCGTATTTACTGCATTAATATTTATGGATGGGCAGGAGGAGCTTACATCAGTTTGGGTCTCCAACTGTAACTATGCTGGGTTAATGTAGGTAAGTAATTATGTATTAGTTATGTAATTGCCAAACTGCTAAACCAGTATGTTTCCAGGACTTTGAATTATCACAGGTGTGCCTAAATAATTTTTTCTGGGATCTTGTTATGTGCTTTCTGCAAGTCTGTCAATACACAGTTATGCTATTTCCTCATGTGTACCTTCTCAACTTTCTCAGTGCAAACATCAGGTCAGTTGTGATTCATCATGATCTGAATGTTTGCTGCTTATCTCCCCATCTCAGTGCAAACATCAGGTCAGTTGTGATTCATCACGATCTGAATGTTTGCTGCTTATCTCCCCATCTCAGTGCAAACATCAGGTCAGTTGTGATTCATCGTGATCTGAATGTTTGCTGCTTATCTCCCCATCTCAGTGCAAACATCAGGTCAGTTGTGATTCATCAGGATCTGAATGTTTGCTGCTTATCTCCCATGTTACTTCTTACTACCCCCCTAGCTATTCATTTGTAAAACACCCTTTCTAGTAATTTCATGCAGTTGGCAAGCTTGACACTTGTATATTCCCGATGCTTGTGAATGTCTTTTTTGTTCTTGAACACACTGGCACTAGGATGTACATCTTCCAGTCATCTGGGATACACCTTTCTCTTTATACTACAAAGAGTACCCTCAGGTGTTCTCCCTTAACTCGCTCAACATCTTGTTACACGTGCTGCAATTTCATCTGAGTTTGCATCTTTCCCTGACTTCTTTTTCCTTAGAAGAACCACATGGTTTCATATCAGGAAGACCATGCCAGGAGGTTGTAGCAGAACTTTTTGATTAGATAAGTTAGACAGTACATGAGAAAGAGGATGTAGGTATAGCCTGATTGGAGTACAGTCACACATTTGGCGCACTAGAGAAAAGAGTTGGTGAACAAATTACGCAGCCTTTGGATGTGATGGAATATGGATAAGATATATGTTAGACAAAAGATCATAAAGGGTCATCGTAAACAAAGCCCATGCAAATTCAGGAATGGTCACTAGTAGAGTACCAGTGTTAATACTGGACTGGTTTCTTTTCAGTCTTTATAAAAATAATGCTGCAATAGGTCTAGAAAGAAAAGAATAAACTTTTGCTGATGACACAAAAATATGTAACAATGTCAGTGCAGAAAAAGGAAAGAAAACTGTAAAGACATTTGCCAACTCTGAAACTGTGACTTTCTCCTTTCTCATCCTGGTGAGACAGACATAGGCATGACTCCAAATGGGGTCAGTCTTCAATGCCGAGAATGTTTGGTTATGTGATTACTTGCCTTATGGGCATAGAAGTAGAGGCTCTGTGACATTTGGCTGTATGTGTTGATGTGGGTCTTATTTAGGAAGACTGTATTTTTGGGCTGCTATGGACATTTGTTATGTGTGCTTCATCTGAGAGGTTTTTGGGGTTTAGGAATGTTACATTTCTTTGCCTCAGTGTACGTGGGTCTGCATGTCCGGTTTGTACAATGTTTGTACTACTATCAACAGACCTGGTTAACATTTTGAGTGCTTTTATATGACAGCTTTGACAGCGACATTGTACAAGTATCCCTATTGCATAGCTGATCAGCCTGTTTGACAACTGGATGGTTGTCAGAGAAAGTCAGGCAATTTGTACATTACCTTTGGACAGCATTTCTCAAAGTGAGGACCACGGTACACTAGTGGACCATGGGGATTTCCTGGTGCACCTCAAGTGTTAATAATAAACATGCATGTCCTCTTCACTGTCTGTCTTTTTTTTTAATTAATTACATGGTTTTGTCTAGTGCCTGGATGTGTTGCTGCCATGTGTCCATCCTTTCTTCAAGCTGATTGGTTAATCTCAGCTTGCAAATGGAAGCTAAGCTAACCAGTCAGCACAGATTCAGCAGCGCACCACAAACCAAAGGAGAAACCCTGCCTAAAACACCAATTCCATCTGTGCTGTGCTGCACGCAGGAAGTCTGTTATTTGAAGCCAGTACTTCACTGAGACTGCATGCTTGTTAGGTATGTGCTGCTTGGGGAAACATTTTCACTTTGGTGCTTGTGCATACCTGAACATTTTACTGAAGGGTTGCTTGGGTGAATGTTTCATTTTGGTGCTTGCACTTGTGCTATTGAAGGGGTTGCGTGGGCAAATGTTTCATGTTGGTGCTTGGGCATACCTCAACATTTTAATAAAGGGCCTCTTAGGTGAATGTTTTATTTTGGTGGTTGTACATATGTTACTGAAGGGGTCGCATGGGCAAATGTTTAATTTTAGTGCTTCTACATACTGTACCTGGACATTTTACTGAAGGTGTCTCTTTGGGAAATGGTTCATTTTGGTGCATGTGTATACCTGGACCTAGTAATGAAGATGTTGCTTGGGGAAATACTTCCCTGATACACGAATGAGTTGCTTGTGCGAACATGGTCAGACTGCTGAAGTGACCGCTGGGCAAAATAACTTTATTGTCTCGTTTCAGTGCTTGCGCATACCCAATACAAACTAATGAAGGGGTTACTGGGGAAAATTATTCATTGAAGTAGTCTGTCAGGATTGAGATTTTTACATGTGTCATTACTCTAAATATGACCTGTCTTTAAATCATGTGACTTGGGGGCTAATGGGCCACTGAGATATGTGCTTTGTCCAAGTGGGCTGCAATCAGAAAAGCTTGAGAAATACCACCTTAGGATGTCCATATCCACCAAGCTGGCGGGAGAGATAGTAGGAAAGTGTATATCCATGGCAACATTTTTTTTATTAGAGAGTTGCTTTGGGAAAGAATTGTAAAATCAAGGGTATTGGGTTTGCAGCTCTGCTTGGCAGTCTTTGTCACTGTGTAATGTAGTTCCCTGTGTGCAATTGGGTATTGGTGAATTTTCAAGGGTGCTTTTACAAGCAGAATTTCAGCAGAAGGTGCCCGTCTATATACAGGGCACTGCCAAACAGCACTGTGTGATGGTGGTTGTCTAACAAACAGTGACTTCACTGATAGCTTGATTTAAAGGCTGCCTTGGTCAATCAGAGTTGTTACTGTAGTGAGTGAGCTGACCACAGTCAGCAAGAACATTTT
This sequence comes from Protopterus annectens, assembly GCF_019279795.1. Classification (NCBI taxonomy): domain Eukaryota; kingdom Metazoa; phylum Chordata; order Ceratodontiformes; family Protopteridae; genus Protopterus; species Protopterus annectens. The sequence continues at coordinate 1,840,393,033 of NC_056732.1, read as the reverse complement.
GCAGATAATTTTGTAAGTAACTATTTTTTGATTAAATAATGTTCTTCGTGTTTCACTGTTGCAGTCATTACATTTGGGTAATCTGCTGGCAGGTTGCCCTCAGTCGGTCTGATTAACAAAGTCTTGGGTCCTGCGTTGGTTGCTGTCCCTTCTTCCATGACATCAGGTCATCAGGGGTATAAAACATGCAGCCAATGTCATTACATCAGTCTTTCTTGCCGCATTGTGCTGAAGCAGAAGCAGTTTGCAAGTGCCGGGCGGCCGACTCCTGAGATTTTCAAATCCGAATTTCAGAACCGAAGTCTTCATTAAAGCTAAGTACCCCGTTGGGGAAACTTTTTCTTACTCCTTACCGATGTCAGTAAAAGTTAATAATTGCATTACTTGTGGGAAGCAAATACCTCATAAGGATTTTCATTTGTACTGTATTCCTTGCCTAGGTCCTGACCACAATGTACCTTGCTGTTGGTTTTGTGCTAAATTTAATCAACGCACTATTAAACGTCGGTATATTTTTGCTTCTAAATTTTTTGGCTCACGCTTTAATTATCCAGAAATGTCATTGGTTAGCAATCCGACTACCGGAATACCTAAAAAACGCAAAGATAAAGATAGAGACAGCCCATCGAGGTCCAAAACTGACAACGATGCTTCTCCTAAGCCAGTCGCCAGTTCGCCGGTACTCACTGAGGTGCTTTTGCAGCCTCTGATACCCACTACTTCTGATTTGCAGGCCTCTACTGAGACCCATTCGGAGTCCGGTATGCCGCGAGATGTTTCAATTATGGAATCCGAGGATGTCTCTTCCTTAGATGGGTCCGGAACCGCTGTGCAGGCATCGGCTTCTGTGGGTGTTTTCAGGCCTACAGATTTGTATATTAGACCGACGCCATCTTCAAAACTAAGGCCAAAATCTAAGTCTATGTCTAAAAAACCGATGCCTGGGCCACATGTGCAGACCCCTATGCCTAAAAAACAAATGATCAAAATGGCTGAAGATTTAATTACTCTGATCAGGGGTAGCCAACCCACCATTCTAAGAGGCCTAGGCAAGACATTGATTATGAATCTTCTGAACAGGATTCTATTTCTTCTGATTCTTCTAATGAACAGAATTTGTCTATACCTACTTATGAGGTCTGTGATGCAGAAGATTCCATTCCTTCTGCTTCTCCCCCTGAGGATTTTTCTTTTAGGGAAACTTTATATACCTTACGGGAACATTTCCACTGGGAAAGTTAGGATTTCTCTGAATCTAAAAAGAGACTTTGGGATTTTCTTCTTCTTCCTCAGCATAGGCCTTTGGCTATACCTCCTGTTCTAGACATTGTTGTTGATGTTTTTTCAGAGTCTAGTATGGCTCCTGATTCTCTGCCTCCAGCTCCTTGTAAGCCAGACAGATACTACAGGGTTCATGACTCCCACAAATTCCTTTTCAAAAATCCTATTGCAGATCCTGAAGCCATTTCTCAGAGTCCCAAGGGCATTAAGGCCTCTACTGCTAAAAATCCTACCCCTTCTGATAGAGATTCCAGGGAGCTGGATAGATGGGGTAAGAAGGTTTACACTTCTGCAACCTTGGCAATCAGGGCTTTAAACTGTCAATTTCATATGCTTAAATATCATCAGCATATCATGGGACTGCCTAAACAGAAAATGATGTTGATTTCTGACTGTGTGGAAAATAAAGATTTACAGGATTTATTGCATTCAGCTGAACAAGTTGGAAAACATACTTTGCAATGTGGTTTTGATTCTTTGGAGGCCTCTTGCAGGGCTGCTGTAACTGGGTCTGTGCTAAGAAGGCATGCTTGGCTCAAAGAGCAAACTCTGCCTGATCATGTTAAAGCAAAATTGTTGGATGCTCCTTTATAACAGGACCGTCTCTTTGGTAATAAGGCTGAAGAAGTTTTAAAAAAGGTGGAAGATAAAGCTAAATCTATGCAAACTGTGAAATACTTCTTACAAGTGCAACCTCCAAGATTTAGTAGGCACTGGCCTACTAAGAACTGGTCCTTTCCAGTTCCTTCGAGAGCCACTTAAGTCAAACCCAGACATTCCAAAGGCTCCAGGTTTCAGTCACAAGGGACTTTTAGAATAAAACAATGGGGTGCCTCCTCCTCCAAATCTGGAAACAACAAGGTACCTCCGTATGGTAAGCAGTCTCAATGACTTCCCTTTACACTTACCAAGCACTTACATTTTAGCCGCCCCTTTGGGGGGAAAACTGGCACTTCATGCAAGAAACTGGCAACTTATAACCCAGGACAAATGGGTTTTAAATACAGTACCCCAGGGATACAGATTTCATTTCCACATGTTGCCAATCCCAAACGGATGGCCAGACCTGCCCCAAATCAGTGGGCAGAGGCCCAGAAACAAGTACTGTCTCTCATGAACATGGGAGCTATTCAACCAGTCCCAGAAGAGGAAAAGGGACAAGGCTTCTATTCAAGACTTTTCCTAGTACCCAGAAAACACTAATCATGGCGTCCAATTCTGGACTTACCTACTCAAAACACATTTCTGGACATTCCAAAATTCAAGATGCTGACTCTGCAACAATTACTTCCTATGCTAGGCAAAGATGCCTGGTTGGTAACCCTAGACTTAAAAGAGGCTTACCTGCATATCCCAATCAAGGAATCTTGCAGAAGATACCTCCACTTCAAAGCAGGCTATTTGCATTACCAGTTCTCTGCACTGGCCTTTGGCTTATCTACTGCACCCAGGGTCTTCACAAAGTGCCTGGCTCCAGTAATTGCATTTTGCAGGCAAAGAAATATTCAAATATATCCATACCTGGACGATTGTCTAATTCAGGCAGAAAAAAGGAAATTCTTCAAAAACATCTGGCATTTGTAAAAAGGCTTCTAACTTGTCTAGGGTACACCATAAATGAAAAGAAATCACAACTGGTACCCTCCCAAAAAATTGCATTTCTGGGTGCAAGCTTGAATACAACTGCCCAGATGGCTTACCTTACGCCAGAAAAGCAAATTAATTTTGTAACTTACTTCACACAAGTGGCCACAAAAACCTTGCTATCTGCAAGACAAATTCTGCAAGCCTTGGGGTTCATGGCCTCCTGCATTCTTCTAATTCCATATGCAAGACTGCATATGAGGAAACTTCAGTGATACTTAAAGAGTTTATGGAGTCAACATTTTCACAGCCTGGAAACTGATTCCTATCATACCTTGCCTGCAACTAGAGTTTCTATGGTGGGCAGAGGCCTGCCACCAAAACAAGGGACTACCATTCACTCCACCCCCTGCTGCCCAAACCCTAACTACAGACGCATCAGACTATGCTTGGGGGGCTCATCTGGCGGGGAAGTGCATTCAGGGCAAATGGAGCCCAAATCAAATGCACCTTCATATCAATCAAAAATAGATGCTAGCTGTACAGAATGCACTGACAGCCTTCAAGAACTACCTTCATCCAGGACAATTAATGATAAAGACAGACAACACCACAGTTATGTGGTACATAAACAAGCAGGGGGGTACGCACTCCTACCCCCTTTGTAGACTAGCCATGGCATTGTGGAACATGGCCTTGACCTATCAAGTACAACTACAAGCTCAATTCCTGCCAGGAAAGCTGAATACTCTGGCAGATGAACTAAGCAGAAATCTCATGGACCCACACGAATGGAAACTGGAACCACGGATTTTCAACAAGTTAACACGCAAATGGGGGTGCCCAGACATAGATCTTTTTGCCTCATCCCACAACTATCAGTTGGACAAATTCTGCACAAGGACTCATCATAAAAAAGCCTGGAAAGTGGATGCTCTATCATTCAGCTGGAAAAACCTATCAGTCTATGCTTTTCCACCTCTGCCTCTGCTCTCCAAAGTTCTACTAAAAATAACACAGGACAAACCAAAAATGATTTTGATTGCTCCAGACTGGCCTCGCCAACACTGGTACCCACTCCTGCGCAATGTGTTACACCTTCCACTGTGGCACCTGCCTCGGACACCTTACTTACTGTCTCAGCAGAACAACCAAATTCTGCACACTCAGCTCCAAACTTTGAATCTTGCAGCGTGGCTCATCACTTAAATTCACCCTTAGCATCTCACAGCAAGCCTGTGATGGCTGTCATTTTGGAGGCAAGAAGGCCTAGTACTAAAAAATCTTATGCTGACAAATGGAAAAGATTCTGTGCCTGGAATCAATCACAAGAGATAAGCACAACAGTGCCCAATATTCCTCAGATTTTACAATACTTAACTGAGATGCTTCACAAGGGCCTGTCCTTTTCTTCTATAAAAATCCATGCCTCAGCCATTTCAGCTCATTACAACACAGAACCTCCCCTCTTCTCTCATCCTCTGCTAAAGCAGTATCTCAGAGGGGCAAAAAACTTAAGACCACCCAGGAGAGCTCCAACCCCTGCCTGGGACCTCAATTTTTTATTGGAAAAACTCACTCTCCCTCCTTTCGAGCCAGCTGCTACTGCAGACTTAAAATTTCTCTCCTTGGAAACAGCTTTCCTTTTAGCAGTCACTTTAGCTAGAAGGATGTCCAAATTACAGGCTGTTATGGCAGTGGAGCCTTTCATTATTTTTTATGCGGACAGGGTGTCTCTCAGGATCAATCCATCCTTCATGCCTAAGGTGGTATCCAGTGTGGCTCTTAATCAGACCATTCATTTGCCAATTTTCTTTCCCAATCCACAGAACAAGGGGGAGCAGATTCTGCATTCATTGGATGTACACAGACAACTTAGATTTTACTTAAGCAGGACAAAATCTCTAAGATAATCTGAACAACTACTGTTGGCATTTGCTGCAGGGGCAGAGGGAAAGGCTCTTTCAAAGCAGACTATTTCCAAATGAATAAGCCATTGTATTCGTTTATGCTACTTGCACCGCGGTAAAACTATCCCCCAGGAGATCAGATCTCATTCCATCAGGGCTGCATCTACTTCTACAGCCTTTCTCAGTGGTGTTCCTACCAGAGACATTCTGGAAGCTGCTACCTGGAGCTCAGTTCATACGTTCACCAAACATTACCATTTACCTCTCTACTCTAAATCCAGAGCTGGCTTTGCCACTGCTGTCCTTCAGGGCCTTATAGCTGCTCCTAATGCTGTATAATTCCATCCTCCCAACCATAGCTTTGGTAATCTGCCCAACTGTAATGACTGCAACAGTGAAACACGAAGAACATAGCACAGTTGTGTACACTTACCATAAATGTAGATGTTCGAGTGTATTCACTGTTGCAGTCCTGGTTACCCTCCCTCTAGCCCCCTGTTTTTCTCTTACTATACCTCTACTTTCCTTTACTATGCTTAAAAGCCTTTTTGGTGTATTTGCTTTTGTTTGGAGGTATTTATTGTGTTTTTAATTACTTAAATATTTGGCTCCCCATTTGGGGGGCACCTGACATCTGGGGCAAGAAAAACTGATGTAATGGCATCGGCTGCATGTTTTATACCCCTGACAACCTGACGTCATGGAAGAAGGGACAGCAATCGAAGCAGGACCCAAGACTTTGTTAATCAGGCCGACTGAGGGCAACCTGCCAGCAGATTACCCAAATGTAATGACTGCAACAGTGAATACACTCGAACATCTACATTTATGGTAAGTGTACACAACTGTACTTTTTAGCTGCTGCTGGTATGTTTCATTCTTCTATTTGTACAGGGTTTTACCACCTAGCCTCAGAACCAAAGTAACCTAATACAGGGATGGAACACAAGAACATGAAACTCAAGATGGGAGATGCTGACCACTTGGGGAGCTGAGTGACACTGGAACATGGGGCCATGAAAGTGAGGATGGGGGATGGTAAACACATAGGTGCGGCATGGTCATGGAACACAGGACACTGAAAATGAGGATGAGAAAGGCTGACCACGTGGAGAGCCGAGTGACGCTGGAACATGGGACCATGAAAGTGAGAATGAGGGATGGTAAACACACTGGTAGCAGCATGGTCATGGAACACAGGACACAGAAAATGAGAAAGGCTGACCACGTGGGGAGCTGAGTGACGCTGGAACATGGGACCATGAAAGTGAAGATGGGGATGGTATACACACAGGGAGCAGCTTGGTCATGGAAGACAGGACACTAAAGATGAGGATGAGAAATGCTAGGCTAAGCCTGCAAGAGGCTGCATTGGGAAGAATTGTAAGGCCTTAATGCTGGAGGTGGACATGTAGCTTCATGTGGATATATGTTGAGCACACACGTAGCTTCACACGGATATATGTTGAACACACACGTAGCTGCACACAGATACATGTTGAGCACATGTACCTGCACACGGATACATGTTGAGCACACGTACCTGCACACGGATACATGTTGTGAACACGTAGTGGCACACAGATGAAACAGACCACCTTGATGTTGTGGACTGAGTGTACACGAAGTTACTTGGGGACATCACACAGTGCCATGAATTTGAAAAATTCTGATCATGCAAAGATAAATTATTCTTGGTCCTTCTGTCACTTGGTGAGATGATGAAAGGAGTTGAGTAGGAAGGATAGAAGTTTAGAACAGTATGGTTCGAGACTATCTGAATGGAGGAAGTGTGAACAGACCTCTAGAGCTGGATGTTAATCATCCAGTTCTATATGGGGACTTGGGGGAGATACTGCTGTGTATATTAACGGATCTTTCAACACCAGCTACTTAATAGGTTGGCAGTCACAACTGGAATGATGCTCATATGTTGGTGTTGAATAAGATATGAGGTGATCCTTATAAGTTAGCAGGCAAAGAAAATTCCATTATTTTGGGTGAAGTTTTCAAAATGAATTCTGAAGGAAGCACATTTCCTTGACAGCAGCCACTAAATGGATGCCATACTGGAAGCATTCGAAATAGGGAAGGATACCATGCAGAAAAGGCTCACAATAGGGAAGACAGCAGTCAGCAAGGCGATGTCATACAGGAAGTACTGACATCAGGGAAGGGCAGCGGTCACCAAGAGGGTGCCAGCAGTCAGCAAGGCGATGTCATACAGGAAGTACTGACATCAGGGAAGGGCAGCGGTCACCAAGAGGGTGCCATATAAGAAGGGCTCAAAAACAGGTAAAAACAGGCACAGCAGGAAACTATAAAATGTTTTATAACTGTTTTTCTGAAGAAGGCAAGTTAATGTGCTTGCCGAAAGCGCTCACATTAAAGTTTTTTTCTTTATTTTATTCTGTATTGGTGTGACAGTATTCATTTTTTGCCGGCTTTTATGGTTTCCTGCTGTGCCTGTTTTTACCAGTTTTAGTTTTCGTTTGTGGTTTGTAAGGGCTCAAAAACAGGAAGGACAGTAGTCACTAAAGTGATACCATGCAGAAAATGCTAACAACAGGAAAGGCAGCAGTCACCAAAGGGATGCCATGCAGGAAGTACAGACAACAGGGAAGTGTAGCGGTTGCCAAGAGGAAGCCATATAGGAAGGACTCAAAACAGGAAAGGACAGTAGACACCAAATGGATGCCAGGCAGAAAAGGCTCACAACAGAGAAGCTTTACCATGTGATCCTGATACATTAATGTGAGTGAGTACCTAACAACAGGGCAGCTGTACCATGTGATCCTGAAACATCACTGTGACTGAGTCCCTAACAACAGGGCAGCTGTACCATGTGATCCTGATACATTACTATGAGTCCCTAGCAACAGGGCAGCTGTACCATGTGATCCTGATACATTACTGTGACTGAGTCCCTAGCAACAGGGCAGCTGTACCATGTGATCCTGATACATTACTATGAGTCCCTAACAACAAGGCAGCTATACCATGTGATCCTGATACATTGCTATGAGTGCCTAACAACAGGATAGCTGTACCATGTGATCCTGATACATTACTGTGACTGAGTGCCTAACAACAGGTCAGCTGTATCATGTGATTGTGATCCATTACTATGAGTGTCTAACAACAAGGCAGCTGTACCATGTGATCCTGATACTTTACTGTCAGTGAGTGCCCAACAGGGCAGCTGTACCATGTGATCCTGATACATTACTTTGACTGAGTCCCTAACAACAGGACAGCTGTAGCATGTGATCCTGATACATTACTGTCAGTGAGTGCCTAACAACAGGGCAGCTGTACCATGTGATCCTGATATATTACTGTGACCGAGTCCCTAACAACAGTGCAGCTGTGCCATGTGATCCTGATACATTAATGTCAGTGAGTGCCTAACTACAGGGCAGCTGTACCATGTGATCCTGATACATTACTGTGACCGAGTCCCTAACAACAGGGCAGCTGTACCATGTGATCCTGATAAATTACTGTGACCAAGCCCCTAACAACAGGGCAGCTGTACCATGTGATCCTGATTCATTACTGTCAGTGAGTCTGTAGTGAAATGGGTTGTAATCAAAACGTGGATGCCCTGGATGTATACTTCAGCACAGTATTTTTGAGTCAGTATGGAGAAAGACATTTTGTGGTGAAGGATTATAAACATTTAATTGTCAGTGACACCATCATGGGAGATAGAATATACATACATAGAGAGAGAGGGAGACTTTTTTGGTAAAATGCACATTTGCAGGAGAGTGAAGCTTGAGGAAAGTACAGGAAGTGACACAGCTGAAGGAGATTGCAGGCTTAAGCAAACAGGATGGTGAGAAACTGTGCATGTGACTTCATGTCAGGAGGAAGTGAGATTAACCTGCTGCTGCTGGATACTTCACCTGTCAGGTGTTCCTTCCTCAAAGTATTTTCCACAGTTCTTGGGAGATACCTAAAGTGTGACTGTGTCACTGAGGGCAGTCAGTCAGAGCTTGCAAAGATGATCCAGTGAACAGAGGCACAAGTCCAGACTTTAAGGTGGTGATGTACAGCAGTTAGAGGAGTGTATGTTGTGGGAATGTGGGGAAGTTACTTGACAGTCTAAAAGGTAGTTATGTAAAAATGGCAGCATTAATGTATACATAGAGTAAAGAGGAACGTGGGTAGTATGTTACTGTAGAAACCTTTGGATGTGACTTTGATTAAAGGTGAGAGTAGACAATGGGTTCTTATAGAAAACAATGTCAAAATCATACTAAAGGTAAACATGGTTATAAATGTGGGATGGCTCCATACTTACATTCATGGACAGATGTGTTACTGTAGTAACATGGGGCAGTGGTATACACTAAAGGTGAGTGTAGATGATGTCAGAATTATACTAAAGGTAAACATGGTTATAAATGTGGGATGGCCCCATACTTACATATGTGGAGAGGTGTGTTACTGTAGTAACCTGGGACAGTGGTATACATTAAAGGTGAGTGTAGAAGATGTCAAAATCCTACTAAAGGTAAACAGGGTTATAAACGTGGGATGGCACCATACTTACATATGTGGACAGGCATGTTACTGTAGTAACCTGGGGCAGTGGCATACACTAAAGGTAAGTGTAGAGGATGCTAAAATCATACTAAAGGTAAACCTGGTTATAAATGTGGGATGGCCCCATACTTACATATGTGGACAGGTGTGTTACTTTAGTAACCTGGGGCAGTGGTATACACTAAAGGTGAGTGTAGAGGATGTCAGAATCATACTAAAGGTAAACATGGTTATAAACGTGGGATGGCCCCATATTTACATATGTGGACAGGTGTGTTGCTGTAGTAACCTGGGGCAGTGGTATACATTAAAGATGAGTGTTGAGGATGTCAAAATCCTACTAAAGGTAAACATGGTTATAAATGTGGGATGGCCCCGTACTCACATATGTGGACAGGTGTGTTACTGTAGTAACCTGGGGCAGTGATATACACTAAGGGTGAGTGTAGAAGATGTCAAAATCATACTAAAGGTAAACATGGTTATAAACGTGGGATGGCCCTATACTTACATATGTGGACAGGTGTGTTACTGTAGTAACCTGGGGCAGTGGTACACACTAAAGGTGAGTGTAGAGGATGTCAGAATCATACTAAAGGTAAACATGGTTATAAACGTGTGATGGCCCCATACTTACCTAACAGCTCAATTGTAGACACAGAAAATAAGAATACGGATAGGGAAGTTATTGTAGAAAATTAGCAGTTGTGTTCACAGTGATAGATATTATATAAAGTAAAATATTTTTTTCCAAAGCAATAATGAAATAAATGTTTGCTGTAATGCAAAAGAAATATAGCCTTTTTATTTCTAAAGCAAAGGTTAAATTAATACAAGATTTAAAATGAATATTCTCTTTCTAAAAAGCAGAAATGCAAGGCTTGAACTGCAAAGTTAAAAATAAATACAGAAAGTATGACGTCCTTAGCAGCATGCTGTCTCAGTCAGATACCTGCTAGAGAAATTTCTGAGGAAATAAACATGTTTAGCTTATCTGTGAATATATGTGGTTTAGAACTGGTTCACGGAAAGAAGAACATGACTAGTTTAGTTTGTGACATGGTTGTGGGTTAGGTTCAAACTGATACAGTAAAATGGTATCCTGTTATGATTGACAGGAACATACAAAAAATGGAGTTATTAAGACATTTGACAATTCAAAAAGAAATAACAGAGACTTTTTGTAAGTCTTCAGATGCAAAGACAGAAAAAAGGTTTTGACCCTTCCTCGAGTGTAGCCTGGGGAAGGTAAAATTAATTTAACTTTTATCACATTGTTAAATTGGGTTGATGAACTTATTCCAGTGTGTCCCTAGCTTTACTTGTGTGTTTCAGTTGTTTTGCTCATGAAAGATCTGTTATTAGCGGTTATCCACCGTTTTTAGCCTTAAGAACGGCTGGTTTAAGCTCTTAGAAGGGCCTTTCTTTTTCTTTTAGTCGCTCTTTCGTGTATGTGGCTGTGGGTTCCCTCTTGCTTCTTTTTTGATAGGTTGGTCCATTTTTATTCAGACCTTAGTAGCTCTGATAAGAGCTGTTGTGTCCCAGTCCGTGTGGGCCGAAACGTTTTGGAATGGAGCTCTAATAAGAGCTGTTGTGGCCATGTACGGCCTGGTTGGGGTGTGATGTTCCCCTAGTCTAATGTTCCCTGAGCTCTGAAAAGAGCTGTTTAGTCCCTTGTTTTATAGTTCTTGTGTTCCGTGAGCTCTGAAAAGAGCTGTTTAATCCCTTGTTTTATAGCCCTGTAAAGGGCTGGTTTGTGCTTGTTGTACTACGGAGCTCTAAAAAGAGTTGTTTTGCCCATAATTGTGTGGGCTGTGTTTTTAGTTGTTTTTTAAGCCAGTTTTTAAGCCCTTGAAGAGTTTATGTCTTTTGTTATTTGAGCTCTGATAAGAGCTGTTATGTAAATGTGGTTGGAGAGCCCTGATAAGGGCTGTTGTGTTATTAATTGGGGGCTCAGATGCCTTCCGGTGTTGAGTGGAGCGCAAATCCTTGCTCCGTTCAGTCCTGTACGCCAGATCAGTGCCTTTTGTATAATATATTGTAGCCCTTAAAAGGACTTTTGTGTGCGCTCTCCAAGCGCTGGTCAGAATGACCTGAGAGCCGGTGGTGTGTGGCCTTTTATACCCCTGATGTAGGGGCGGGGTTCCGATCTGTCCAATCCGGTGGAGAGCTCTCTGGTGGGCGTGGACTTCTATTCAGTTGTAAGTCCCATGTTGTGAGCAGACCTGTTTGAAGTCTTCTTTTTTGCTGACGTAGCTTCTCTTGACTTCATCAAGCCACGGACCTGAAGGAGAGGTTGGATTGGTTTTCAACCCTCTGACTTTTCTTTTGTTTAGATGATCCCTCGACCTTGCTTCCTACTATGAGTTTCATTATGCGTTTATTTATCAGGTTAAATTACACTAATTTAATTTGACTTACTTTCATGCAAAAACCCAAGTGTTAAACATTCGTCCCACTACACGTTCAGTTCAGCTAAGAGATTAATATATTGAAACATCAAAAGTCTTTATCTTGCTTATTCCCCATTTAGTTTTTTATTTCCCTTGATTTACCAATCGTCAAATTGTTGTTAGTTTAGCCTGAGTATGTTTAATAGCACCATAAAGAATACTCGATGAATTAATCAATCCACTAGATAAATAGATCTTTGTGTGGCGCATGTAGTACAAATGGGGGCCGAGTTTGAGTCTGATGAGGTGTTATTGAATTCCCGTTCTGAATGTTGATGTATCTATTGATTAAAAATCTGCTTGTGGCTGAAATTGTAGGGAAGACAACAGGAAACTGACATTAGGTGAAAATGTCTTGGGAATGTGTATTAAAAAGTGGTCAGTGGCCTAGAGTCTCCTTTTCGTGGGATTTAAGTTTATTCTTGTGGTGCGGAGTGTGGATGTCTCAATATCGTGAGTGATGTTGAGGAAGAGGGAATAGGTTTGCATCGTTGAAGTGCAGTGAAGGGAGTGGAAACTGCTCCTGATGGTGGTTGAGGGGCTTAAGATAGCCCGCTTCGGTCCGTGGAGCCTGAGTCCCAGCATCGGGTGGGTGCTCTAGGACTGGGCATAAATAGCAATCCTGCATGGTGTGTCCACCTAACGATATAATTGCAGGTGCAGTGTGCCCAATAACCAAATAATTGTTATTTTACCATTAAAGACATTTTTTGCTTGTTTTGGAAGTGGTGGGGAAGGAGAGGG
>NC_056732.1:1840290369-1840380007 GCF_019279795.1 Protopterus annectens | reverse complement strand
AAACGCCCCCACTACTGAGTAAGTTACATTTAATTAGGTATGTAAGAAATTAAATTAGCTGATATTATGGAGTTGTGTATTCAATATTACTTCATTTATATTACAGCTGCAGGTGTCCGTTCTGTGAACCGACGAGCCTATGGCGATAGGCTGGTGCGGTTGCGCCACCAGGCAGGTCAGTAATCCACTCCCAGTAACTGTAAAGAAATATAAAAGTATGACAGTTAGCAAAAGAGTGCAGTGTAGTCACTAAGTAATAAAATGTGCAAGTAACAGTGTAAAAGTGTTTGCAAGTATTGCTTGATTACAAAAGTGTGTTGCAGTCTGAAATCCAAACAGAAAAATGAAAATGTCTGAAATAAATTCTGAAATAAAGATGCCCCACCTATAATATCATAGTGCATAACCTGCAGCAGGCTGAAAAGTACAGCTGCAGAAGATGAGCAACTCACATGTGTGAAATATATCCCTGTTGAAATACTGAAACATGACAGAAGTGAGACTGCTGGAAAGGATTGTAATAACTACAGGTAAAACATGTCAATAAAGCCTAGAAGTAAGTACCATCCTGAATAGTAAAATGAAAACAAGTGAGAGTGTGTGAGAAAGAGTTATGAATCCACCAATAAAGTAGTAATAACCCCTGTATAAAGTATACTGCAGTCAGTACAGAATGAAATGAATGTGACAAGTAGAACCAAACTTCGAATTGTGTCCAAAGTATTGCTGCAGCTGGAATGTGTATCCCAAAATCTGTATATGTGGCTCTCAGTCTGCAATATGCAGATAGTATGATTGTCTGAAATATCAAACATCCACAGTTGTCTATAGCTATATAAAGCATATGTAGCAGGATGATGTTGCTGAACAAAGCCAGATATGAACGTGTATGAATAACAATAAAATGTATATTGATGTAGCAGTAACAGTCCTATCACCAAAGTGAAGTAGTTATCATATAGGAAACTGTAGTTAGAACAGTAGTGTGTATATATCTGTAGCTATTAGAAATGTACAGCATATGTATTGGTATTCGAAGGTGTTAATAATATTTTCTTCACCCCACCCTCTAACCACATATAATCCATTCCACGTGAAAATGGTATGTGCAATCACAATTAACACCCCTGGACATTTGTCCTGATGGGTCCTAAATATTTGCATGTCCGTTGATGCATTTGCCCTGTTCATACATCCAAACCTGATGGCCTGTTGCCATCAATCAACCCTGCATGTTGTTGGACTGTGTATTGCTGTTCAAATTATGCATGTGTTATGCTTGCTGTTCAATGGTGTGAATATGTGGGTGTTTGGTTAATGGGAATACTAATGCATGCTGTTACAACTAATTGTGAATGGTATTGTATGTTACTAACCCAAACTGTCATGACATAATGCAAAACATAGAACAACAGGGAAGGCGGGTTCCAGCGGACCCACCTTTCCCACCTCAGCTGGCGAGTGCACCTGGCACTAGTGCCCAGTCTGGACCCTCCTCCGGTGGCCCTGTGCCACCTGCGGGTGGAAGCACTGCAGAGGATGGGGCCCGTCCCCCCTCTGCAAGTGTGGCCGGAGGAGAACCACCACTCACCCTCCGTAGCATCCGGACTGTGGTGCGTAGGGAGATCCAGGACTCTGTAATTGAGCCCGTACACCAGCTTGAGGCACAGGTGGCACAACTTACGGGCATGCCTGTTGCCCGACCTACACATGCCCCCTGCACAGCCCCGTCCTGGGCAGTGAAGGAACAGTGGCAACTGCCCATGGGTGGGGATATCAGTTCCACTGTTGCCATCTGTGGGCTCATGGGCTCTGGATATCCAAACCTCCGTCCCCGTCAATTGTGTAACCCCCCACAAGTGTCATACACCTCCCCTGTATGCGTCTTGTTTGTCTTGTCTGTTGACCTACCCAACCTACCTCCCCAGCTATACCGACTTCCCTCACCTGACATACCACTCTCACCTGAAAAAAAAAAGGGCACTCTGTACCCACAAAAAAATTATGCCCCATACATAGCTGCCCATTCCGCACATATGTCTACCAGACATGGAAACTATCAATTACAATTGGCTGTACAACAAGTATTACTGTTGTCCTTACACCTCTCTCAGGGGTGGAAGGTATCAAATGTCACACCAAATTACAAACATATGCACAGCTGTTGCTGATGAAGGAATGGGCAGCTATGGGCCTTACCTACATCCCTCCTGCAAAACCCAAGTTTGTTTCCCTACTGTCTTACCCTCTTTGTGACCCCTTTTTCACCACTTTCCTGTCTCCCCATTTTCATTTCTTTCAAAGAAAATAGCGCGGGTGTGTGCAAGAGTAAGCACGTTTAAGTGGTTGTAAGCGGGTGTGCGCTTGTGTGCGCGGAGCTAAACGCTAGTGCGCATGCGTGAGCTCCACACAAACCAGCGCTAACCCGGTTACAACTGCTTAAAAGTGCCTTAGTCACTTTGATTGACAGGTCCTGTAGTCAGTTCAGAAGCAAAATAAAATCCCACTGGCAGTCCCGAACCCAGGACCTTGGAAACAGTAGTCTGCATGACTTACCACGAAGCCATGACTCTTATACAAGAACACTGTGCTAAAATAAATATATCATGTAATAGTAGGAATGAATGTAAAGGGAATATAGGATGTGTAGTACACAAAGCATGTCATTTAGAATTACTGTCAAAACTAGTGGATTTCCATAATAGTAGTGTGTGAACAGAAACAGCCATGCTAGTTGGTAGCTAGTAGGTAATAATGTCACTGTAGCACCTTGCAAGCCACACACATACTCACAGCAGGATAATCACTGCCCATACCCCAAAACCTCTTACAGGAACACATCCGGACCAAGTAATAAAATATGTGGAGCAAAGGCCCAAAACCAGGGACACATTACAAATAATGTTACAACAAATGCAGACAGTTCAGAGAGTAACAGGGTCTGCATTTTGTGGGATGTTTGGAAGGGTATGAAGTCTGAAACTTGAATGTTTGTCACTATATTCTGACTTGAGCCCAGAGTGATTTGCCAGAAAAAGCTGTGCATGAGATATTGACCAAAATATGAGGCAGAAATGTGGACAACCTGCAAATAATTGTACACATGAGAGGTCTTACACCACCATATTTGAATAGTTAAGAGCCTAGACATACCAACAGTTAATGACTTACAGGGATGCCCCACAGACTCCATGTGAAATGTACAAACAGTAGGCAGAAAGGTGTAACAACACATGCAATGGTAACTATGGAGTCCTGAAAGTATTCACCACTTGCATGGCAGAATAAGTGTAGTAATACATATGCTCATGCTAACCCACAGTCACAACTGCAGCATACCAGACAATTTAATGGGTGCACCCCACTGATATGTACCATTCCATGAGGCAGATAACAGATGAACCTGAGAGTCTCTGGGCCTTGCTCAGCAGCATACTCAAATACCCTAATAGATGTCAAGGCCCACACCATGGCCAGACCACACTGCATGCTGTAACACCCTAGCAGATATAGCAAGCATTCCAATGTGTGAATGTTCATGGAAAATAGGAAAGCTACAGCAGCACACTACAGTCAGGACACCTAGCAGGCATACAAGTAGTGACTATAAAGGGCAAATATTGAAGCCTTAGCAACAAAGTGCAAGCAAAAGTGAAAGGAAAGCACACACACACATTAACAGTAGTAGTAGTTGTAGGTGTCAGTGTACATACACAGTTAGTATAGGAAACTGGAGAAATGAATGGAGGAATGTTAATCTACAACACAGCTGGAAATATGAGAGAGATACCAACGTTTACACTCACAGAACATTGTCAGCAGCATACCAGCATGGTCCCTGCCCTTAAAATCTGAAAGGGCTACGCCTATCTCACATACCTTTTTATAGCACTGTTCTGAAATCACAGTGAGAACTGCAATCAGTACACAACTGGCTGAATGCAATTAGCAAATGCTGGCTAACAATTGGTGCAGAGGCCATCACATGGTCATATGCAGATACCTACAAAAAGTATGCTGCACTCCCAGTCCACACATGCAATACTTTCATTGCACCCTGAGGAGGACATGAGAGACAGACAGACAGACAGATAGAGAGAGAGAGAGAGAGAGAGAGAGACAGAGACAGAGAAAATTGAAATTAAGCAGACACAAATAAAACTGTTCAGCAACAGCCACCTGAAAGCTGACAACTGGGAAGTGGAGCAGCAGGATAGAAAACCAGACAGCAACACAAGCAGCTGTGACAAACACAGGTAATGTAAAGTAATACTATAAAGGTCTACATACTGTGAACCCTCCATATGTGTCATTGGTCTGTATCCATATGTATATGAAGATGTGTAAAGGGCAGGGAACATACAGCAACTATCAGTGAAGGCTGTACATACATTTGTATGTGAGAGCATCTATATGCACATATCAATGTAGGTTAACTGTAGGTTGTAGTGCAATGTACAAAGTAGATTTCACAGTTATGTATGTTTAGCAGTATGTTAATGTGTGTATACAGTATGGTAGACAAACATGTTGATATACCTGTCTATCATATGGATATGTATGTATGTCAAAATATGTATGTATGTATATATATATATATATATATATATATATATATATATATATATATATATAATATGCATATATGTATACATACATAGAGATAGATGTAGGAATACATAGACAGATGTAGATAGAATATGTACAAACATATATATGTAATGCACACATACAGATATAGATATATGTAGAAACATATACATAGACAGACTGATCTGACTATCTACAGGTATGACTGTATATGACGACCTCAACACCCCCTGTCCCACCACCTCTGTCACTCTCAGCCCCTCTGTGTCCCCCCCCTCCACATCTATAGCAACATATGTACATCAATATATATATGTGTATATGTATACAGACATATATATATATACATATAGATATATCTATATACATATATATATATATATATATATATATATATAGAGAGAGAGAGAGAGATGTATATATATTCTGAGTGAGGCACATGTGTACAGATGTATTGCAACAGGTGCCTGGTGACAAAGGCATGGAGTGAACACCAGTGTCAAAACCGGAGTACCATACCCCATTTCAAATCATCTACACCAGTAACCACCAGATATGTGATTGGCTGCCCAACACTGCATGTGTCAGGGGTGAACAGGGTCATAAATGTGTACAATAGTGGCCCCAATGATATTCACAGTGGCACACTATTCCTGGAATACTGCACATGGTATGTGTCAGCAGACAAGGTATGTCAGCTATGGACATGTAGGTTGGTGTACCCCTCCACACCATATAATGGATGCCATGGTATGGACCTCACATGACAGCTACAGATATGGAGAAGGACACAGTGACATGTACAACACTGTGACAATGCACTCAAACACATTACCAATGCACAGTGACTGACACCACAGAGTACACACATACTACCCACATAGAGGTTACCACTCCCGGATTTACATACGTAAGTCACACCCATGGCAGATGTCCAACAACCACAGTAACACCTCACACCATCCACAACCTAAATGACTGCTGTGTGTCGTCCATGCCACTGCAATAGAGAGCACATGTGTAGGTAAAAGTTCCTACCCACAGATAAGACATACGCTGCAATAAACCACACAGTGTTAAGAAGCAAGACTCCCGATGAGTACATGTCACACATACCCCTGCTGAATGTTAGTCAGATAGGTAATATGCCATATGAGTCACCCTGTGTAACTGTGTGACAGCAGCAGGTACCATCACACCACATGTGTCACAATGGTCAGGGTAGCAGAACAGTATGCTGCTGTAGTCCCAGGGGCAATAGCATATTGTATAGTATTGTATTGTAATGTAATGTATTGTGTTGTATTGTATTGGTATGTTGAGGTGCCTCCTTCATGGAGTGGAACCACTGCTGCTGTGCGCCAGTGTACAGGTACATATCCTGTAGTCAGGCTAGTGTTACATAGCACTTCTACAGGTGTGTTTAGCTCCTGTCAGAGTTTATGTAGCATGCAACTGGGGATACCATCAGGTCCCAGTCATGTTGTGTATTCTGCTTTCATGAGGGTGGCTCTCACCTGGACATCTGTGATGACAGGGAGGTTACAGTCAGCTGGGATAACTATGTATTATTTTGGGGGAGAGGGTGGGGTGACACCTGCACTGAACCTGTCTGCCACAATGTTGTCAATATCTGTGGTTACAGTGAAATATCTATTGTTGTGTACTAACTATGAGCATAGTGGAGGGATTCTGACCAGGTTGCTAACATAACTGAAGAAGGCCTTCTGGTTATCTGTAGTGTCCCTCTTGATTTCCCTCTCAAAGTTGCCCATGGATTTTGTATGATGGAAAATAGATCCTTACTAGTGCTGCTCAGACATGCCCTCCCTTTATGGAATTATGCTCTGTCTTGCAGTAGCTTCCATCTTTTGTAATACAATCTGTCTATAGCTGGGGTCCACCAGACAGGATGCTGTCCCTTTGTGGAGAGTGTCTTGGTCATATATGGGATTGCATGATCCATGCATTCTCGGAGATGTCTGTAGAAAGCAATTGTGTAGGGGTCAGCATTGTGGGTTGTATCTGCCACTGGCCCAGTGGGCTGAAAGGATACCATGTCACTGTTACAAAGGGTAAAGTTTGCATCTGCAATGTTATTCACTATAGTTGTTTGTGCTGGTGGTGGAGGTGGGATATGTATATCCAGGGCAATTAGTGTGTGGTCAGCTCACAGTAGTTGATGATGTAGGCCGTACAGTACCTAGATACAAACCCCCAGAGTGAGGAGGTGCTCTTGACCTGAATCAGTGTTCTGACTGCTGGGGTTTGGTAGTATGTCGTATGGAGTGTGCCAGGTACTGTTGCACAGTTGCTGGCTGAGCACTGATACCTGGCCATTTACATGTGTATCCACCAATAGACAGACAGATGCTATATATGTGAGATATGTTGTATCATAACAGTCGAGTAGCATGTGTAGTATGTGTGCCAAATTCTGCTGACATATATTGCTGATATCAGGTTATTTTCTTTTTCAGGTACATGGCTCACCCGCAGAATCCCGCTTACTCCACAGCTGAGGATGAGGAGATATGCCAGAGCCTGCTGCAGGATTATGCAATACTCTTTTCCCGCACCAGCCTGAATCAGCAGGAGAGGGCTGCACTGTGGCAAGACCTGGTCCGTCGGGTAAATGACATAGGCACGCATAATAGGACATATGAGCAGGTACGACATCACTGCAGTGATTTAATCAGAAATGTCCGTCAGCGTGCATCGGATATCCACAGGCAACAGGTCGCCACAGATGGTGGGGTGGCTGCACATCCCCCACTCACCAGACTGGAGGGACTACTCATGAGTGTAGTGGCTCCAGTCCGTCAGCAACAACAACAGCAGCAGACATGCATTATGATGGAGGCTGGAGCCATGCAGCAGCAAGACAGTGAGCGTGCAGGTAATATGCCATATGTATAGTTGACTGTTGTGTACACTGGTAGTTAATGCATGTGTGAGGTGTGTCCTTGGTTTGTAGCTGTCACCATAGTATTTAATGTGCAAGTGTGATATCCTCAATATTAGCAGATGACCTGTGAAAGGCGACTGTTGTACTACTGACCTGTATCATCCTCAGTAACAATGGCACAGTTCTGCCCACTGACATTAGTTTCTTCACATCGGCAGGCCCCTCCGGTGTAACAGCAATGCAGCCTATCCATGCTGGTGAGTGTGTATTAACAATACCTGTAATGTCCTGATAGTAATAGTAATATTAGGCTCACTTAGCCGTGCTCTTTGTATGCATGTAGGTGTGTCTGTGTCTGTGTGTTGATATCATGCATACTGAGTACTGTACAATTGTGTGAAACTGTGTGCATGTGTACATGTGCATGTGTGCATGTGTGCATGTTTGCACCTGTGCATGTGTGCATGTGTGCATGTGCGCATGTGTGCACCTGTGCATGTGCGCATGTGTGCATGTGCGCATGTGTGCACCTGTGCATGTGTGCATGTGTGCATGTGTGCATGTGTGCATGTGTGCACCTGTGCATGTGTGCACCTGTGCATCTGTGCATGTGTGCATGTCTGGACCTGTGCATGTGTGGATGTGTGCATCACTGGTAATGTGTAGACATTGTAAACTGTGTTTCCTGTTTCCCTCCCACAGGTTCTGGTGCTGCTCTGGTGTCATGTAGCAGGGAACCTGAATCAGGTGCTATGGGTACTGATAATGATGATATCTGTGTAATGGCACAGGAAGGCATGCCAGGGTCCGCCATTGGTCAGCCGATTGACAGTACACAGCTGTCGACCCCATCAATGCACACAGTTATCCTGCCAATACACCCTTTGTCACCAATGTCCCTAGGTGATGGACAGCATACAGTGGGCATTGACCAGGGTAATGTGGTATCTGTGGCACATGCCTTCCCACACAGCAGCCATGGGCATGGCCCAGAGATGGTACCACACAGACAGATGTCCAGGGGTTCTTGTGGGAGCATCCATGGGCGTACTGCCCCTGTCAGACGTGCCCACAGAGGTCTTACAGCCTCAGCTATGTTTCGGGCTGTCATGCAGGCACAGTCACGTATGGAACTGTACACCAGACAGGGTCTGAGGGAGCTGACAGCATGTCGCACAGCCATGACTGACAGTATGCGTGACATTGCGGCTGCCATCCGTAATTTCACCAATGTCATAGACAGACGTTGTGGGTACATATTAGACCGGTTCCACAACTACATGTCCATGAGCCAGGGCGATGGTGGACGGTTGAGGCATCGACATGGGCATATGCCAGCAACAGCAGCAGCTGGCAGTCATCGCGGATGACAACAGGGCCACGGCCGCCCCCATAGTGCCAGCAGCAGCCCCAGCAATGTTGGGTCTGTGCTGTCATCAGACTGCCCCAGGAGACCACGTGCACATGGCTCTGGCCAGGCCCGACAGGGATCTGTGTCCAGTCAATGAACACCTGCTTCTGATGACAGTACCCAGTCTGGGTTGGTACCAGATATGGTCCGTAGCACCCCTGCAAGGCACAGGTACCGTGTCCGTGGCCAGAGACACTGATCTGTATGACCTGGCAGGTACAGTCTGTGGCTGTCCACAAACACCAGTATATGGCAGCCATGAGGTGGAACAGTGTGCATCCATACACACATGCGAATTGACAACACCTAGGGCTACCACATACATGCACACACTGCATCAACATTGCCCCACCTTCTACTGCTGTCCCTCACCAACACACATACACATACATGTCAATCGGTGGTATCGGTGGCTGACTCAGGCATACCAAGTTCACACCTTGTGCATATGATGAAACTGTGCCACCTCCTGCAATCTGTAACAACTGTGCAGGTACAGTTTAACATGTTGCTGATGCACAGGGTGACCACATAGACGTGTAGTAATAGTATCATGTTGTTAACAGTACTGTGTGCTGAATTAATTGTGGGTATATCACAGCATGCCTGATGCAGTAAGGGTGTGATTGTCATGTACTGTTGTCTACACCCATGGTAAGTACCATAGTGTATCATATGCACATGTTGACATACTGGTGGTAAGGATGTCAACAGAAGGCTACATACATAGGTAGCACAGGGGATAAGGTAATGAATGTAGTAATACGCAATGATGGAAATGTAAACTGCAAGTGGCATGTTGCCCACACTGGACTCTGCAATGTGGATGTTTGAGGATGTTGATATGTGTGCAGCACTACACGACTGGTACAGGACACACAGGAGCACCCTAACACTGCAAGCTCATATCTCATACCATGCTAGACAGCCCCAACACACAAAACTAACTGTCACAGGAGGGAGAGTCACCATATATGTCAGGGATATTGTGGTGGCAGGCCAGGTAGCATACATCCTACTAAGTATGGAACCAGTGAGTGAAGGCTCAGTGTCTGTTATTTGACATGTGTATTACTGCAGGTTTGAGCACATGGGTTTCCATCCAGTTATTGTACATCCTGACAGTACATGGTCTGTACACTTGTGTGCGCTGAGACTGGACCCTAGCCATCTGACCCATGTATTTCCATGTACATGTGCATAGTCCCTGCATATTTGCAGTGTTACCTACTGGAAGTGGTACAGCTTGTTTGTTGTACAATGGACTACATGCAGCCCTGTTTACTGTAGCTTTGTTTGCATGCATGTTTGCTTGCAATTACCCTGGAATACTGATCCCACCTGCAATGCATAGTTATAGAGCTTCTGTGGACTCCTAGTGCCATCTGCATAGCTTACTATATGTATGTCCATGTCTCACTTGACAGAATGTCACTGTTTGTCCTGCTCAAATGTACGTTGCCTGTGACACATTGCATATGACTTACCTGGCATGTGTCCACGTGAGCAGTCATATATGCTACTGCTAACTAATCACAGGCACTACACCCTCACATATTCATCTTCTGCTGAACCACCTGCTTCGCTAGGAACGGCCTGCACCTGTCACCCCTGGGCTTTCAGATATTGGCAAAGGCTCTTGCTACCCCCATAGTGCCTATGTTAGGCAAGGCTCAAATGACAAACCCACCTTCATAGGTATCAAAGGGATAAGAAACTAAGAGTAATGCTACCCAACGCCAGAAGTCTAAACCTCAAGATGCATGCACCCGAAACTCTCCTTGGCATGGAAAACATCGATATCTGTGCAGTAACAGATGCCTGGTTCCGGGCTACTGAGAGCACACCAGCACTACCAGGTTTAACCTCATACCATGCTTTTCAGCCCCAAAACGTGGAATGAACCACAAATGGCGGGGGAGTATTGATATTCATCAAAGATACCCACACCTCCAGGTTGGTGGCAAAGCACCAAGCATCAGAGACTATCCATGTGCAACTAACAATGAGTGAAACTGTCTTCCAGGTTATAGCCTGCTACAGACCACCCTCCCAAACCCAAGAATTGCACTCGGACGTCCTGTGAACAGTGGAAATATGAAGGTCTCTCCAAACACCATTATATTGGGCGACGTCAACTACCCAAACATGGACTGGGAGCATGACTCTAGCTCCAACACCCAAGGCCAAAGATTCCTAGAATATATGAGCTCAAATGCTATGGAACAACTTGTTACCACTCCCACAAGAAGGGGAAACATACTGGACCTGATCATCACCAACATGGGGACTCTGTGCTCCAGACCAGAAGTGTATCCCTCACTGGTAAGATCGGACCATAAATTAATCTCACTGGATATTCACATCCCGACCCCACCCCCTGCCCAGAACACCACAGTGAACAACTTCTCTAAAGCAAATTCACACTCCTCAAAACTGAGGTGGAAACCTTCAAAGCCCCCGGGCCTGTGGAAACTACAGACCAGACCGCAGATTCCTCTATAAACACATTCTGTGGACACCTTCAGGAATGCAGGGATCATGTGATCCTGAATAAAACCAAGACCCAATCCTCCAAAGGCAGACGTCCTGTCTGGTGGACCCCAGCCATAAACAAACTACGCAATAGAAGGAGGAAGCTACTAAATGATACAGCAAATTCCCAAATAGGGAAGGCATCACTGATCAGTATTAGCAAATAACTACAGGCACTCATAAGATTGTCTAAGGCCAGCTTCAAGAGAAATTGCACAGGACACTAAGGATAATCACAAGGCTTTCTTTAGTTATGTTAGGAACCTGGGTGGTAATTCCCATTTATGCTCAGAGGTAGTCCAAAATGTCAATAGAAACACCAAACCCACAGACATTGCCAACATTCTAGCTGACAGGTTCAGCGCAAACTTCTCACCCCCCTCCACAATGAAAGGGCAAATATGTATCCCAGCAGAGTGCTGCCCCCCTGACATCTCAGATGCTCAGGTAAGAGCCGCCCTCTCCAAAGCAATACACACTGCATCAATGGGACGAGACAGTGTCCCGGGCTGTGTCCTACATGACCTCCAAGACGTGCTACAACCAAACATAAACCTACTGTTCAATCCCAGCCTTACTACAGGATATGTGTCCAAAGTGTGGCGTACAGCAACAGTGGCCCCTCTACAGAAAGGTGGTGCCTCAACGGATCCTGGACACTATCACCCCATAAGCCACACTAGCTTGGTCTGCAGAGCTATGGAAAGGATCATCATGGACCACATAAATATAGATATTGCGGACCTACAGACACTGGTTCATACCCATTTTGGCTTTGTTAAGGGCAGATCCTGCCTCTCAAACCTGGTTGATTTCTTTGAAACAGTCACCAAGGCCATTGACGAGGGGAAGGTGGTTCACACAGCCTACCTGGACCTCGCAAAAGCCTTCAAAACAATACCCCACTCTGGCATTCTAGAGAAGCTCACCAGCTTAAATATAAGCCCCTATGTCACTAGATGGATTGCACACTGGCTCAAGGGCAGAACCCACATGGTTAGAATTGCTGGAGCCATGCCAGACTCCAAACCAGTTACGAGTGGTGTCCTACAAGGCTCAGTCCTGGGACCTCTCTTGTTTGGTGTATATTTATCGGAGGTACAGGCCAACACGGAAGGACTGTGGCTGACCAAATATGCAGATGACTGCAAACTGGCCGCCATAATCGACTCTCCAGCTGACACAAGCATCTTCCAAAGGGGCATCATAGAAACACACAACTTGTGCCAGAGCCATGGCCTCCAGCTGAATGCAAAAGTGTGTATAGTCATCCCCTTTGGCAAAAACAAAGTGCCCACAAAGTACCACATAGGTGGTACTCCATTACGTACAGAAGAAGTAATTAGGGACCTGGGGACCCAAGTTGATAGCAATCTCTCATTTGACAACCACGTGGCCAAAGTGGTTAGAAAGACATTGTATATAGTCCACCCCATCATGAAGGGATTCACATCTACATCAGGGGAGGACATCGTGCCTCTTTACTCATCCCTCATCAGGCCCATAATTGAGTATAATCCCCCTGTCGGGATGTACCTTACCAGACACCTGCAGCAACTGGAATGACCCCACAAGTACCTCACCAAGAGGATCAAAGGGCTCAAACAGATGCCATATGCTGCCCGGTTAAATAAACCCCAGCTCTACTCAGTGGCATACCGCCTGTTCAGAGGCTATCTGTGCCTAATGTATAACACCATGTTGAACCCGGAATTAATGGGCATGCTGCACCTGAGAATATCCAAATCCCATCGGGATACACGCTTGAGAGACCTGAGCCTCAGCACTGAAATAAATAGGACATGCTGGAGGGACAGATTCATAACCCAGAGGCTCACTTCACTCTGGAATAAAATCCCAGTCCAGGTTAGGCAGAGTCCCTCATTGACTCTCTTCAAGAGGAATGTTGATGAGTGGATGGGACATTGTAGGTTTACCCCGGGTATCACTTCTGTGTCACTGTTAGAGGCACAGCATACTAACCTCGGAAAAGGGCATGGCAAGATATATTTACAATGGATGGTGACAGCCAAACACATTCTCGCTAGGTTCTTAAATGCCGTAGGGCAGATTGCCTAGTATGACGCTATGAACCTATGTACCTTGTTCCCCATTGGCCCTATGTGCTGTTAATCACCATGGCAATCACAATACTATGGTAGCATGTTCAAAGGTCAGTTACCTCTATGCTACAGTTGTGGAATATGTGGGTCATGTGGCAATGTCACAGCTGCCACATGTACACAGTCAACCCTCTCCCCTACACATGGACGTACAACACATGTATGAGATGGAACCACATAGCCAAACTGGGGACTAAGCACTCTGAACCCGGTACTGGCATAACCTGTCAGGTGGCATGCAGTACTACAGTGACTACAATACCAGTCTGATGTAGACCCACACTGACAGCAATACAAGCACGTGAACACACTGGGCCATTCGTGGAGCCTTAGAATAGCATCCTGCCTGAGCGGCACACACCACTGCAGCTGGCACACAGGCATACGTTATTCCTGAACACATTACACATAACACATAGCACACAAATCCTGTGTGCCAGTCACAGCCTGTATGGCTAGACAACACACCTGCCACAGTTGTGTTAGCTACCTTTATTGTCCGGTACAGTGTGGTCACGCTCACCAGGCTGGACAAGGTGAAGGTCACAGTGATATGCCTGTGGGGCACTATGGTCCACCACATAACACAAGCATACAGGTCAGTCAGAGGCATGGCCACATATGACTCAGTCATTGTCCATGCCACATACCTTCTCCTGCTGTACTTGTAGGGTGCTGACATCATCAGTGTTTAGAACAGGGAATGTGCATCCTGTAGTCTGTTCTCCTAGTTGCCAAAAGGGACATTTCCATCACACGCAATTACCCCCCTTAGCCAAACACACACACACTTGCAGGATTCAAACCCCTACCTTACTATGTTATGACACTCGAGATGGACACATTAGCGGAGCGTGCTATTCGCATTACTGAGAGGTTTTCCTTCTCCTGCTGTACTTATAGGGTGCTGACATCATCAGTGTTTAGAAAGGGGAATGTGCATCCTGTAGTCTGTTCTCCTAGTTGCCAAAAGGGACATTTCCCTCACACTAACTCCTCTCCACCAAACACACACACTTGCAGGATTCAAACCCCTACCTAACTATGTTATGACACTTGAGATGGACGCATTAGCAGAGTGCGCTATTTGCATTATTGGGAGGCTTCCCCGTCTCCTGCTATACTTATAGGGTGCTGACATCATCAGTGTTTAGAAAGGGGAATGTGCATCCTGTAGTCTGTTCTCCTAGTTGCCAAAAGGGACATTTCCCTCACACACACTAACCCCCCTCAGCCAAACACACACACTTGCCATTTGCAGGATTCAAACCCCTACTTAACTATGTTATGACTCCCGAGACGGACGCATTAGCAGAGCGTGAATTTGTATTACTGGGAGGTTTCCTTTCTCCTGCTGTACTTATAGGGTGCTGACATCATCAGTGTTTAGAAAGAGGAATGTGCATCCTGTAGTCTGTTCTCCTAGTTGCCAAAAGGGACATTTCCCTCACACACACACTAACCCCCCTCAGCCAAACACACACACTTGTCATTTGCAGGTTTCAACCCCCTACCTAACTATGTTATGACACTCGAGATGGACGCATTAGTGGAGCATGCTATTTGCATTACTGGAAGGTTTCCCTTCTCCTGCTGTACTTATAGGGTGCTGACATCATCAGTGTTTACAAAGGGGAATGTGCATCCTGTAGTCTGTTCTCCTAGTTGCCAAAAGGGACATTTCCCTCACACACACTAACCCCCCCTCAGCCAAATACACACACTGAGCATTTGCAGGATTCAAACGCCTACCTAACTATGTTATGACACTTGAGACGGACACATTAGCGGAGCGTGCTATTTGCATTACTGGGAGGTTTCCCTTCTCCTGCTATACTTATAGGGTGCTGACATCATCAGTGTTTAGAAAGGGGAATGTGCATCCTGTAGTCTGTTCTCCTAGTTGCCAAAAGGGACATTTCCCTCACACACACTAACCCCCCTCAGCCAAACACACACACACACACACTGAGCATTTGCAGGATTCAAACCCCTATCTAACTATGTTATGACACTTTAGACGGACACATTAGCAGAGCATGCTATTCGCATTACTGGGAGGTTTCCCTTCTCCTGCTATACTTATAGGGTGTTGACATCATCAGTGTTTAGAAAGGGGAATGTGCATCCTGTAGTCTGTTCTCCTAGTTGCCAAAAGGGGCATTTCCCTCACACACACTAACCCCCCTCAGCCAAACACACACACTGAGCATTTGCAGGATTCAAACCCCTACCTAACTATGTTATGACACTTGAGATGGATGCATTAGCAGAGCGTGCTATTCGCATTACTGGGAGGGTTCCCTTCTCCTGCTATACTTATAGGGTGCTGACATCATCAGTGTTTAGAAAGGGGAATGTGCATCCTGTAGTGTGTTTTCCCAGTTGCCAAAAGGGACATTTCCTTCCCACAGACTTGCACACACTGAGCATTTGCAGGATTCAAACCCCTACCTAACTATGTTATGACACTTGACATGGACGCATTAGCGGAGCACGCTATTCACATTACTGGGAGGTTTCTCTTCTCCTGCTGTACTTATAGGGTGCTGACATCATCGTTGTTTAGAAAGGGGAATGTACATCCTGTGGGGAGGCAGACGCCAAGCACACTCTGGCTAAGCTGTCATTCCCTAGGGCAAACAGCCTAGTGTTGACCTCTACACCCATATGTTTAATTGTCAAATGCACATTATTTGTTGCTGATAGACTGTTTGCACATCTTTATTGCCATAGCATTCCCTGTTTGTATGAACAACTTGTGTATCTGTGGAAGATGTTTGCATATGGGAGGGATCCACTATATCACGTATGTCTCTGTAGTCATTTAACTGTGTGGACTTGGCAGATTGTTGTAATGTGGTTGGTTCCTGGAATAACACGTAAAAATACCAGATATGTGTGGCCAACTGCTAAACTGAGATTTGGCCCAAGTGTGTGAGCATGCCCAGTTCAGCCTTCCCATGGCATGTTGTCTGACATATGTCTCATTTATCAAAGTGTGTGAGCATGCCCAGTGTGAGCATTCCATATGTTGAACTCTGCAGCCCACCACATTTGTGGATGAGTGTGAACTTCAACAAATATCTCCCGTTTATGGTTGTGTGTTGTGTGTCATGTTGTGTAGTTACTGTTCAACTGCTTTGTGTGTAAACACAACAGGATTATACTGTGCCTGCAGGGTTTGCATGGGATACTTTGCATACAGTTGTCAACATCCTTTCACACTGACCTAACACTGTAGTACTGTATAGTGTACTGGTTCAGTACTTTGACTGTGGTGGACAGTATCCTGGGCTTTAGTCCTATCACTGCTTTACATTTCCATAGTGAGCACAACAGCCTGGTTAGGGGGCAGTTGTGCAAATCTGACCATGTTGCATTATGTTCAGATATGAACTACTTAAACCAGGCTTGTCCAACATTGGTAGTGTATTCCACAACATAGGTGTACATTTGCAAACACTAGCGATGTGCCCTAGGCCATTTCTAATACTAGTCGGAGAGTGTGTTTGTCCTTTGACACACATTGTAAGTGGAGTTTGCCATGACATATGTCATGGTTAGTATACTGTGCCTCTGTTTACCTGTGACATGACAGTGATACCCATGATAAAGCTACCATCTCCCATCCACTCATCAAGATTCCTCTTGAGGAGAATCGATAAGTGACTCTATGGGTAGCCTGTACTGGGAGTTTACTCATGGGTGGGGGTGGCTTCTGTGTTATGGATCATGCAGTACAGCTTGTCCTATGTAAGTCGGTGCTGGGGTTCAGTTCTCTCATGTGCATAGCTCACTGCCATTCAGATTGTACAAGGTGCATCATGTTTATTGATACCAGCTTGGACATGGCTTTATACATCAGGCACAGCTTGCCTCTGGGTGGGCAGTATGGCAGTGTGTGTAGCTGCAGTTTGTTTAATCAGGCAACACATGGCATCTGTGCAAGCTCTTTGATACTACTGGTGAGGTACTGTTAGGGACTTTACAGTTGATGGAGGTGTCTGCTGAGGTACATCCCACAGGGGCTATTGTAGTCAATTGTAACGCTGATGAAGGATGACTGCAGAGCCACAATGACCTCCCCTTATCTAGATCTGACAACTTTCATGATTAGGTGGGTATATGGTATGTTTCTGTAAACACTACAGCACATGTTTGTCCAATGCAGGATATCTATCACCTTGTGTCCCCAGGTCTCTCATTACATGTTAAGTACGTAATGGGTTAATACCTATGTGGTAATTGGTGGGCACTTACTGTATATCCACGGGGGTTGACTATACACTTTTCTGCAATTAGCTTGCTGACATGGCTATGGCACCAGTTGTCTGTTTCTATGTGGCCCTTTTGTGAGATGTTTGTGTCAGCTGGTGGATCATATATGGTGAGCAGTTTGTAGTCCTCTGCAAACATGTTCAGACACAGTCCTTCCAAGTTGGCCTGTACCTATGGGACATATATACCAGATGAGGGAGATCCCAGGACCAAGCCCTGTGGGATGCCAGTTATATCTGGTTTGTAGTCTGACATGGCTGCAGCATGTCTGACCATGTCTGTTCTGTCCTTGGTCTGGTTTGCAACCCCTCTACTGACATAGGAGTTTATATTTAAGCTGGTGAGCATATCTATAATGAACACGTAGGGTATTGTATAGAAGCCATTGCAAGGTCCAGCTACGCTGTGTGGACCACATTGCCCTCATCAATGACCTTAATGACTGTTTCAATTGAGTCAAACATGTTTAGGGGCAGGATCTGCACTTAAGAAAGCCACACTGGGTAGGGTCCAGTGTCAGTAGGTCCCCAATATCTTTATGTCTGCGGTACATGCTGATCCTTTCCATAGCTGTGCAGACCGAGCTTCTCAGGATTCTGGGGTGGTAGTTTTCAGTATCCATTCAGGCAACACCTTTGTTGAGAAGGACCACTGTTGTTGTACACTGCTCTTTGGGTACATATCCTGTGGTAAGGCTGACATTGAGCAGTAGTGTGATTTGGCATTCCATTCGTCTTGGAGTCCATGTTGGACTCAGCCCAGGACACCATCTCATACCAATACTGCTGTGTGTTTTGCTTTGTAGATGCTGGTTGTTACCTCAGCATCTGCAATGTCAGGGAGCCAGCAGTCTGCTGGGATAGATATTTTGCATTCTGGGGGGGGGGGGGGTTGCACTGCACCTGTCAGGTTGGATGTTGGCAATATGTGTGTGTGTTTGTGATATTTGTATGATTAAGAGCATATCTGTGAATTCCCAACAAGGTTCCTACCATCAGTTGTGAAAGCCTTGGGATTATCCTTAGTGTCCTGTACAATTTGTATCTTCATAGGTTCATAGGTTCATACTAGGCTATCCACCCTAGGGCATTTGTTAGCCTAGCCAGAATGTGTGTGGCTTTTGCCACCCCTTGCTATGTGAATATTATGGCCATTTATGATTTGCTTTGCTGTGCCTCTGTCTGGACATGACACAGTGAAGACCCCCAGTGTAACTCTACGATCATCCATCCACTTGGCAAGATTCCTGTTGAAGAGTGTCAGTGAGAGGCTCTGCCTAACATGGAGTGGGATTCTGGTCCAGGGTGTGGGGAGCATCTGGATTATGTATCTGTCCCTCCAGCACATCCTATTTCATTATGTGTTGAGGTTGACATCTCTCACTCTCACAGCTCCGATGGCTTTGAGTTTTCTGGGGTGGAGCATGTCCATTACTCCTGTGTTGGGCATGGCCTTGTACAACAGGCATGCAATGCCTCTGTGTAGGCAGTATGTGACTGCATTCAGCTGGGGTGTCTACAGCCAGGCAGCATATGACATATATTTGAGACCCTTTATCCTCTTGGTGAGGTACCTTTGAGGTCTTTCTAACTGCTGCAGGTGTCAGGTAAGGTACAGCCCATATGAGGCATTGTACTAGATTATGGGTGTGATAAGAGAACAGTATAGGGGCACAGTGACCTCTGTTGACGTAGATGTGAATCCTTTCATGATACGGTGTCCAATGTAGACAGTCTTCCTAGCCACATTGGCAATGTGAGTGTCACATAACAGGTTACTGTCCACTTGTGTCCCTAGGTCCCTGATTACTCCTTCCATACATAATGGTTTACCACCTATGTGGTAATTTGTGGTACCTTGTTTGGTATTTGGTGGGACATTCATACTGTCCAGTGTCTTCAGGACGGCTGGGTGGGGTTCCTGTGTGTGAGAGTGTGGTCTGTAGCATGCTACAGACTGTACAGCAGTCTTGCCTACAGTTTTATTGTACAGCAGTCTTGCCTACAGTTAGTTGCACATGGGTGGACTCCAATGCCTTGTGCATTGTCAGTTACCTGGACGTATGGGTGTCTGTGCTGAATATGGATACTCACCCTCCTTTTATGTTTTGTTCCAAGTTTTGGGGCCATGACGCATGATATGTGGTATAACCTGGTAGTGCTGGTGTGCTGTCAGGAGGCTTGCAGCAGGTTTCTGTCACTGCACAGACATCGATGTTCTCCATACTGGGAATGGCCTCGGGAGCATGCATATTGGGGTTTACACATCTGGCATTGGTCAGCATTACCCTTATGTTTCTTTCCACTTATGTTTTCTAGAGTGGTGGGTTAGTCTTTTCAGCCTTGCCTACGAAAGGCTCTATGGAGGTGGCAAAAGCCTTATCCAATATCCAGACACCCAGGGGTAACAGATGCAAGCCATCCCTGGAACAGCTGCATGGCTTGTCAAGCATGACATCCCAAGCAGACAGACATTGGATCCCCTTGGAATGACACCAGTAAGTGTGCCACTTGTTATAACTGATCATTCCGTGTTTGTACTGTGGCATCATTCTTGGTAAGGGTAGGATGCTGCAAACGGTGAGTGTCATACCGGTCTGGACTACATAATCAGAGAGCTCATCTATGTCTCTTTTCATGTAGTTTAGGGAGGTACATATCAGGTAATTCACACCAGCATGGACTATGACTGCATCATATTTCTACTTGCTTTGGGGTGACCTGCATACTTGTGTTATGTGGCATATTGTGGCAGCCTACAGGCAGCTTACTGTACCCTTTCCTTTGTTCAGTTTGGTGTGCGGGACAACAGTGTGTCTCACTATGGAGTCACCTATTACAACTGTATCAGGCATGTTGTTTCTCCTTCTGGCCTGTGACTGTTTGGCACACCAGCTTTGTGCACTATGTGTTGCATGTGCTATGTTTGGAAGTTGTTTGATTGGCTGTCTGCTTTAGAGGCCTCTGTTGGTGTGCTGTGTTTGTAATTTGTGCCTCCGGGAATGTTTTTCTGTGTTTATGTCTTTGGTTTGCAGTTGTGATAGGTCTATGTGGGACTGTGTTTGTGGTGTGTGTGGTTACCTTCTCCTCCTGACTAGGTTTGGGAGTACTGAGTTGAGGGAGCTCAGCCTCCAGTTTGGATAGATGTTTGCATCTCTCACATATATTTGTATTTCTTGGGGGGAGTTGGGGGTTGTCTGTGTACTTGGGGCAGGTGTAACATTGCCTCAAGATTCACAGATTCAACTTGTTGTGGCTGGCCTTAGTGGATTGTATGTGTGGACATATTTTATTGCCATACTACTGATCAGTGATTACTTCATTGTTTATGTTTGCTCTGTCATGTAGTAGCTTCCTCATTCTCTTGCATGGTTTGGTTATGGCTGGGGTCCACCATGCCAGATGCCTGCGTGTATGGCATTGTGTCTTGTTTTAATTTAGGATTGCATAATCTAAGCATTCCTGGCAGTGTTCATGGCATAGCTGTATTACAGGTTCTGAGGTGTGGCCCATATTTTGCACCTGCACAGGACCTTTAATGGATTCCACATCAGTTTGGAGGAGTGCAAATATTGCTTTACACATGTTTTCCACAGTGGTTTTCAAGCCAGGGGCTGTGGTCAGGATTTGTATATCCAGTGTCTGGTTTTACCAGTGAGCAATACACTTCTCGTCTTGCCATCCAGTACCCATGTTGCTGGTTATCACATCCAGTATGCTTACCGCTCTTGTGGGATGCATCTGCAGTCCTAACAAATGGGTTGTCCTGTCGTCAGGCAGCCCTTCGGTCGGCCGGATTCCAAAGTCTGGGTCTGGCCTCGGCTGGTGTCGCACTGCACCCGACGTCATCTCTGCTGGTCTTCGGGTATAAAGGCATCAGCCGACGCCATTTTCCTCAGTCTTTCTTGCGGGCGCCGAAGCAGAAGCTGTTCGCAAGTGCCGGTCGGTCAGATCCAGAGATTACTACTACCAATACTACTCAAGACTTCTAAAAGTTAAGTACCACGTTGGGGACTCTTTCTTGCCTCAGCCGATGTCAGAAAAAGTAAATAACTGTTTAACTTGTGGGAAACAAATACCTCATAAAGATTTCCACTCTTACTGCTTACCTTGTTTAGGCCCAGACCATGACGTAGCAGCCTGTTTAGCCTGTGCTTCCTTCAACCGACGAACACTTAGGCGTCGGTCGGAGTTTGCTGAACAGTTTTTCGGCTCAGATTTTGCGTACATTATGCCGTCGGATCCTCCGACATCTCAAATTGTTAAAAAACGCAAAGAAAAAGACCAACACTCGTGGTCCGCGGTTTCGGCCGAAACCGCGGTTAAGCAAACCGTGAGTGTCTCGGTTTCAGCCGAAACCGAGCAAACGGGTCAATCTTCAGCCGAATCCATGACTACTACCGAGGCTCCTGCTACCCTAGTTGAATCGGCCTCTGAAGTTTTGCCTACTAATGTGGTCCCTCTAGAATTATCGGACACCATCCCTTTGGATGTCTCTACCCCAGCACGTGGTGCTGCTAGGCCTCCTGCAGCCATGTCTATTAAGGCCTTTGCCAGGGCTAAAGCAGCCAAAACTGCTAAATCAGTGCCTGTTAAGCCCCCCTCACACAGGCCCAGTTCCAGTTCCCAAATGCTTACTCTGGCAGAGGATCTCATCTCTTTAATAAGGGGATCCCAATCTCACCCAGACAGGGCCTCTCAGCCTCCAGAAAACAGACCTAGAGCAGAGCCCCCAGAGCCAGTGTCCTCAGATGATTCTTCTGATGATTCAGACATTACAGACCATCCAGAGGCTCCTTTTTCTACTTATGAAGATTCCGATGCTGAAGAATCTATTCCATCTGCCTCTCCACCAGAGGAATTTTCCTTTGGGGAAACCTTACATGCCATGAGAGAGCAATTCCAATGGCAGGGACAAGATTTCTCAGATTCAAGAAAAAGGCTTAGGACTTTTCTACACTTACCGCAACATAGGCCCTTAGCTATACCTCCAGTTCTGCCTGTTGTGGATGATGCATTTAATGATGTTTGCACTGCTCCTGATACCTTACCTCCAGCCCCTGCCAAACCCGATAGGTTTTACAGGGTACCGGACACTCATCACCACCTATACAAGGCCCCACTTGCAGATCCTGAGACTATCTCCCAGGGGCCTAAGGCAGTAGCTTCGACCTCAACAAAAAACCCTCTCCCTTCTGAAAGGGAATCCAGGTCCTTAGAGAGATGGGGTAAAAAAGTTTACACCTCTGCTACTCTCTCAGCTAGAGCTTTGAACTGTCAGTTTCATATGAGCCAATACCAAGAGTTTATGCTTGATCAGTTAACTAAGAAACTGTCCTCTGATGATTCCTTAGATAAGAAATATGTTTTAGAAATGGTGAATAACATTCAGCAGGTTAGTAACCATTCTTTAAAATGTGGCTATGATGCACTGGAGGCTTCCATTTAGATCAGCCATGACTGGCACAGTTATAAGAAGGCATGCATGGTTGAAAGAACAGGTCTTGCCGGATCATGTTAAAGCAAAGCTGTTAGATGCTCCTATGGATAAGGCCAGTCTATTTGGTTCTCCTGCCCAGCAAGTAATGAAGAAAATGGAAGAGAAGGCAAAATCTGTACAAACAGTTAAAGATTTCTTACAGGTTCAGCCCCCAAGGTTTAGCAGGAACTGGCCTTCCAAAATTGGTCCTTTCCAGACTCCTCTAAATCTCAGAGAGGCAGGAATAGACGTTCCAGAGGCAGAAATCAATCCAGAGGAGGTGCCTACAGAGGACGCCAGTGGCAAGGCAATAACCAGCGAGGCACAGACACAACCACTGCCACTACAACAGGACAATCACAGTGACTTGGCTCTGACACCGCCTACCAGGGAACAAATAGCAGCACCCTTAGGCGGAAAGTTAGCCTTATTTTCAAAAAATTGGCACTATATCACAAAAGACAAGTGGATTTTGCAGACTATAGATCAAGGCTACAGGTTTCATTTCCACACCTTACCAGTAAAAAGAGGAATGCCAAACCTACCTCCAAATCAGAAAACAGAAGCTCTAAAACAGATAGCTCAATTAACAAAGATGAGAGCTGTGGAAAGAGTACCACCAACAGAACAGGGCAAAGGATTCTACTCCAGACTCTTCCTAGTACCAAGAAAAGAGAAAAGTTGGAGACCTATTCTCGACCTGTCCGCATTTAAACACATTCATCATTGTTCCAAAATTCAAAATGCTGACCCTACAGCAACTTCTTCCCATGCTGGGCAAGGAGTGTTGGCTGGTAACTCTAGATCTCAAGGAGGCATACCTGCACGTCCCCATACGACCAAATTGCAGAAGATACCTCAGATTTCTTGCAGGATCAGAGCATTATCAATTCTCAGCATTGCCCTTTGGCTTATCTACTGCCCAGAGTATTCACAAAATGCCTGGCATCAGTAATCGCTCATTGCAGGCTACAGGGAATCCAAATTTATCCATACCTGGACGACTGCCTGATACAAGCGGACAACAAAAGCAAGCTGACAAAAGACTTACAAAGAGTCATTTGCTTACTACAAGCCCTGGGATACACAGTCAATTTAAAAAGTCAAGACTAATACCATCCCAAACAAGAACATTCTTGGGTGCCGAATTGGACACAGTAAAACAGATGGCATTCCTAACTGCAGAAAAACAAGAACAACTCCTCTTTACTTCTTGGCATTAACAAAGCAGAACAAACTAACAGCAAGGAAAGTACTGCAGGCCTTGGGCTTCATGGCATCATGCATAATCCTGGTCCCCCATGCCAGACTGCATATGAGAAAACTACAGTGGTACCTAAAGAATTTATGGTCTCAACACAGGCACAGCTTAGAAACCGAAATACCACTAATCCCATGCCTGAAACAAGAGTTCCTATGGTGGGCTCAAGCATGCCAGTCAAACCCAGGCTTGCCCTTCCACAACTTTCAAGCAAGCCAAACCATCACAACGGACGCCTCAGACCTAGGTTGGGGGGCCCACATGCTAGACAAATGCATACAAGGATTATGGACCCCAGATCAACTGCACCTGCACATAAATCAAAAAGAAATGCTGGCAGTAAAACTAGCAATCCAGAATTTCAGACCATTCCTCAAAGAAGGCCATTTGATGATAAGGACAGACAACACCACAGTCATGTGGTACATCAACAAACAGGGAGGCACTCATTCATACTCCCTATGCCGAATGACTCTGGACCTATGGAATATGGCTCTGAGCTACAACATTCAGTTACAGGCAATATTTGTACCAGGAAAAGAAAACATCCTAGCAGACATGTTAAGCAGAACTACCTCGGATGCTCACGAATGGATGCTACACTCGGACATCTTCAAGGCCATCACACAGAAATGGGGAATGCCACAAATAGACCTATTCGCATCCCCACTCAATCACCAGCTCAAGAAATTCTGCACAAGGTCATACCACCCACTTGCATGGAAGGTGGACTCTCTATCCTTCAGTTGGAAAGGCCTGACAGCATATGCATTTCCACCTCTTCCTTTGATGCACAAGGTACTACTGAAAATCAAAGAGGAGCGTCAAGGATAATTCTGATAGCTCCAAATTGGCCAAGACAACACTGGTATCCATTGCTGAGGAGCATGTCTCGGGGGAGAACGTGGACACTACCCCTGATGCCCTTGATGTTAACTCAGAACGACTACAACATCATGCATCCAAATCTAAAAACTCTGCAACTAACTGCCTGGAACATTACATAACAGCAACTAACCCAGATTTATCCCAAAGGGTTAAAGACATTATCCTGAGACCCAGACCTTCTACAAGAAGGAACTATGCAGGGAAATGGAAAAGGTTTGTCATTTGGAGCACTGAAAGAGGAAAAGATGTGTCAAAGATAGATATTGCCAACATCCTGGAGTATTTGGCAGAGCTTCTCCATACAGGCCTGTCCTATTCCTCCATCAAGATACATGCATCAGCTATTTCTGCAGAATACAGCTTGATCCCACTGTCTTCTCACATCCTCTACTCAGGCAGTTCCTCAGAGGAATCAAGAATGTAAAACCTCCTAGGAAACCACCATTACCAGCATGGGACTTGAACTTTGTGCTAGAAAAATTGACACTCCCTCCATTCGAACCAGCAGCAACAGCAGATCTTCAACACCTATCCTGGAAAACTGCTTTCCTACTGGCAATTACTTCAGCAAGAAGGGTTTCGAACTACAGGCCTTAATGGCAGTACAACCCTTCCTAATCTTCCATCAAGATAGAGTATCCATGAGAACTAATCCTACATTTATGCCTAAGGTGGTATCCAGAGTGTCTCTAAACCAGGCAATCCACCTACCTACCTTCTTTCCCAATCCACAGAACAGGGGAAAGACTGCTGCATACCTTGGATGTACATAGACAGTTCGCTACTACCTGGACAGAACCAAGGGCAATAGAAAAACTGACCAGCTTCTAGTAGCCTATGCAACAGGAAGGGAAGGAAAAGCAATTTCCAAACAGACAATCTCCAAGTGGATAGGAAATTGCATAAGATTCTGTTACTCCTACCATGGAAAGCCAATTCCACAGAACATAAGACCTCACTCTACAAGGGCTACAGCCACTACCACAGCTTTCTTACGAGGAGTGGCTACCAAGGACATTATTGAGGCGGCTACTTGGACCTCCGTGCATACATTTGCCAAGCATTATAACTTAACTCTATACTCTAGATCCCGAGCAGGGTTTGCCACTGCTGTATTGCAAGGGATCCTAACTACACCATAATTTTTCTTCCTCCTCCCCTAGTTTGGCTATGGTATTCTACCCATTTGTTAGGACTGCAGATGCATCCTTGACGGACATAGTACAGTTTTGTACCTACCATAAATGTAGATGTCCGAACAGGATAGCATCTGCAGTCAGGATTACCCACCCTCCTTCCCCTCTGTGGTATTCCTAGGGTATTTACCCTCCTAATAGCTAGCTGGGGGGGATCTCTTATGGTGTATTTGTTTGTATATATGTACATACATGCTTATTTTTTGTGTTTGCCTACCTTTTTTTTGGAAACATTGGCATTTACCCAAAATTTAGTTTTCCAAGAGGGCAACTGGCATCTGGGGCAAGAAACACTGAGGAAAATGGCATCGGCTGATGCCTTTATACCCGAAGACCAGCAGAGATGACGTCGGGTGAAGTGCGACACCAGCCGAGGCCAGACCCAGACTTTGGAATCCGGCCGACCGAAGGGCTGCCTGACGACAGGACAACCCATTTGTTAGGACTGCAGATGCTATCCTGTTCGGACATCTACATTTATGGTAGGTACAAAACTGTACTTTCCTGGGCATTTTGGTTTATGGATTCTATGAACTTTTGTCCTACAGTGTTGGAGCTAGTATAATGCTCCCAGTCTATGTCTGGGTATTTTCAGTCACCCAATATAATGTGGTTTGGAGGACTTGATATATTCATGCATTCCAGCATAGGCCAGGTGCAGTTCCTGGTGTTGGGACAGTAGTCTGTAGCAGGCTATAAACTGGGGGGGCAGTTTTAGCCACTGTTACTTGACCATGGCTAGTCCATGCTGCTTCTTGTTGTGGTACCAACATGGGGGTGTGGTTATCCTTGACAATTATTGCTAGTCGCCCTCCTTTGGTAGCTTGTTCCATGTTTTGAGGCTGTACAGCACAGTATGAGGTGTAACCTGGTAGTGTTAGGGTGCTGTTGTGAGCCTTGACCCAGTTTTCTGTTACAGCACAGATATCAACATTCTCCATACTGGGTGAGTTTAGACTGCATGCATCTTGCTGTTTCAACTTATCCCTTATC
Organism: Protopterus annectens; assembly: GCF_019279795.1. Taxonomy (NCBI): domain Eukaryota; kingdom Metazoa; phylum Chordata; order Ceratodontiformes; family Protopteridae; genus Protopterus; species Protopterus annectens. The sequence continues at coordinate 1,840,352,343 of NC_056732.1, read as the reverse complement.
TTATTCTTATCCCTTCTGATACCTATGGAGGTAGGTTTGTGTTTTGAGCCTTACCTATTCAGGGCACGCTGTGGGTAACAACAGCCTTTGCCAGTATCCGTACGGCCTGCACTGATAGGTGCATGCCAGTCCTAGCAGGTGGAGCATCATGTCATGCTCAGCATGTCATCCCAGGCTGGCACACATTGGATCCCTTTTGACTAACTGCGATACTTCAGTCAATTATTGCGCTTGATCATCTCATTGTCATATTGTGGCATGATGCTTAGTGAGGGTAGGATGTTAGTCAGGGTCCTCAGGTGTGCATATAGTACATGGTGTTACATTACTTAACACATGGCATTCATGCCTCAGGTGGTGCTGCAGGGCTGCCTCTGTCGGATGCACATATTACACTCCCTGTACATGTTTGTGAGCAGGTCATGTCATTTTAGGCATCCCTGTTATTATCTGAGCGAGTCAGAGGGAGTATCATTCCCAGGGTTCCTACTGGGCCAGTGTATGTGCTATGCATTACCTCTTTGCCAAGGCCAGGGCATACTGGGCATGCCTCCTTCTGCCTACTGGGGCAGGCTCAGGTTGTTCCTCCTCCGAGTCACGCTCTGCCTGTGATGGCCTTGGCAATGGTGGGGGGCTGTTTGGCCCGGCCTTATGCTGGTCCTGCTGCAGCTGTTTTCGCAAGATCATATTATGTAGCATAGCACATACCATGACAATTTGGGTACATGCAGTTGGTGTGTACTGCAAGGCTCCACCAGATGTGTCCAGACACCAGAACCGTGACTTGAGCAGCCCAAACACACGCTCTATTACATTACGTGTTGTGTGCGTGTGCCTCATTATGGCGTTCGTGTTCAGGTGTGTGTGCCGTTCTGATGGGTGTCATCAGCCACGGCTCCAGTGCATAACCTGCATCCCCCACTAGGTGTCCGTGTGGGATGTCCCCATTGGCGAATGTCTGGTACAGCTGCGTCAAATGCCAGATGTGGGAATCATGGTAGCTCCCAGGGCAGCCAGCACACACATTCATTATTATGCCCTGGGCATCACACATGACCTGGCAGTTGATGGAGGGGAAGCCCTTGCGGTTAATATAGGCCCTACCCCGCTCACCGGCTGGTGCTTTGATGCGTATGTGCGTGCAGTCTATTGCACCCACTACCTCAGGGTATTCCACTATTTGCTGGAAGAGACGCATATTGCTGGCCAATACCTCACGGGCATTGGGGAAATATACATAATCACCGACATGTGCTGACATGGCATCCAGGAACTGGTGCAGTACCCTGAAGGCTGATGCCTGTGATATCCCCATCATATCACCAGTTGGTCTCTGGAAGGTACCTGTTGCTAGCATTCTTAGGCCAACACATACCTTGGTTTCCACTGGGATGGGTTCCCCTCTGTTGGTTCTGTGTGTGAGGCGTGGCCTGCACAGCTCCACTATTTGCTGCAGGAGGTCTCTGTCCACTCTATAGCGCTCTACTATCTCCAGCTCATGTAACCCATGGTAGGTGACCCTGGGCCTGTACACTCTTCTCCGTCTCCTCACTGTGGGTTGTCTGGCACCATCTGCATTGTCACTACCCTCAGCAAGTCGCCTATGTCTCATTATGACAGCTATGGCAGCCCCTAACATTTCTGCTCTGAGTTCAGCTTTTTCAGTTTTCACTTCTATTAGCTTACTCCTGTCTTGCAGTGTCCCTTGAGAGAAATATCTTGCACTGCTGTTTGCAGATTTTTAAGTGTTGGGCTGAGCTACTATTCTGCCTGTGTAATTGCCCGCTTCTAATTGTTTTCACCTGCTAGCTCCAGCAATATTCCCTGGTAGCTTCCTACTAATTATGTTGATTCCTTTTTCCTTTCTGTTTCCTCAGGGGGGAGCAGCGTGTATACTAGCAGAAACACGCTCACAGTGGCTTACACGCGCGCACACATGCTTACACAGCTCAGAATCATCTTATTCAGGTTAAAACGCGCGCACACTAGCTCAAACAGTGTTACATTTCTGCCAACAGGCTTCTACATGCTAAGTCTGCCCTACACACGCGCACACCCGTGCAAACAGTGTTAAACAGCTACCAACACGCTCCCACATGCTCAGTCTGCCTTACGCGCATGCACACTGTCTTACTCACGCTTCATGGCACACACACGTGTGCATGCAGGCCCAGCAAGAAACTTTGGTGTAGGCAACAGTGTACACCTTCCATTTCTTGACTTTCCCATGCTTATCTAGTGGCACACCTCTTTCCATGATATCTGTCTGACATCTGTCATGTAACTCTGACCTCCAATGAACTGCATTTCTTTCTACCATTCCCCCCTGTGATGTCACCTATCTCCTACTCTGTTTCTCCCCCTTCTGTAACTCTTACACTACTCAGAATGTGCTCATTTGCTATGTGACAGTGGAATTCAGTATCCTAACACTCATTTGCATCGGATTGCCTACTAATGCTTAGTTACATCTCTTAGACTCAGCTTCCCCCCTTAGCAACCACTACACGGTGGCCATGTTGTTTTTGGTCTGCTGGTCCCTGCATTGAAATTCCATGTATTGCATAAAACCCACATTTGTGGGTTTATAACCTTCATTTTTATGTTTTATACAGCGCATATATTAATATTTTTGCATCGGGTTACCTTGCCAATGGCCACATATTTGGCCATTGGCATGCTGCCTGAGACATATGCACCCTTTATTTGGAGCTGACATGGCTCCATTGTGTTTTTTTGCAGAAACGTACTCTGTTGTCAACTGAGTATATTTCTGCAGCTAAAACTGCTCTTACACGGGCTGTTCTGGGCTTCCTGGATCGCTAATCATCCTCATTTGCATGCTATTCGGCTGCAAGTGAGGTGATTAGCTTATCCACGCGCACTCCATGTAAGAGACGTTTTAGCTTGTCTCTTACACGGACTTTGGGCTGTTTCTGGATCGCGAAGGCTGCATGGAGTCTTACACTACTCTTAGACTCCGTGCAAGCCTTCGTGAATCCTGCCCATAATCATTTTATAGTGCAAAAATTGTAGTTTGCTAGGGGTAGAGTGACATATTAGTGGGGGTCAGAACACTGCCCCTTCAGTAGCAGTAAGCATTGCTAAAGAAGCTGTGTACGGCATTTCAGCTCTGTATTGAAATGGTGGCACTTGTATGTGTCGACATGCAAAATAAAAAAGACTGAAAATCCCCCAGAAGAATGAATCTTGAAAATTGCTCTTCTCCTGTAAACTTCATTTTGGTAGGGGGGAGGGGCAAGCCCCCCCACACCCCCCAGACTTATATATACACAACCCTCCTTACCTCTGAGAAAAGAAAATATTCCGGAAAATGGCCATCTTGGATTTGGTATATGTAAGTCTTTTTTTGGCAAATTAGTCTCCATATTTTGTGACTCGCTGTAGTGGTCCTGACATTTCAAATGGTTTTCCATCATTTGACATGAGATTATGACAGAACTGCTTGGCAGACAGTAAACTGTGGAAACCATGAAACGGCAAAACATTCACAGATGACAAACCAATCTTAAAGAGTACATGAGTAAGAGAATATCCTAGATAATGTAATTTGGTGTAATCAACTTTGGGGAAGTGAGCTGTAAATGGAATAGAAAGGAGCAGGAAAAGACATTGAAGAAAGGAAACATTTTATATATTATAAACGTCACCACTGAGTGGTTGTGACTGAGAAAAACATTACATAAAAGATTAACATACATTAAAAAGCTATGAATGTATTTAGATAGTTATTGAAACTGACAGCCACCATAGCCAATAACAGACTGAAGAAGCTTAATATAGAAGCAGTATTATGATAATTGTGATGTGAAAAAAGGAATAAAGAGACAGGGCCATAGATTCATATAAAGTAGCTTTGTATGCAGTCCTGGAGACCACTGATAAGTCTAACCCAAATTCTCAAGTGCCCCAAAGCACTGCCTGGTTAAGTGACATGCTCAAGGGCACACAGTAGGCATATGAAGGTGGAAAGATTCAAACCACGTACTGTTAGCAATGTAAGCAGAACTTTAGTCATCTGCACTTACTGCCAGACATCACAAGTTCAGTTAGAAGAACAGGAATTGGTTGCTGCAGGCAAAAATTCACTGATGGTTGCAACCGTCAGGAGTACAGTTTCCTGCAAAAGTACACTGAGTACTTTGTAAATCTTCTAAGGCCCAGAACATAAATAGTACTTGTGTCATTATCAAGGAGGCAGTTTTGTTGAACAGCGATTGTGTTGTGTTAACAAATCAGTTGGTGAGAAGAATATGTCACTACCTTTGATAACTATTATATCTTTGTCTTGATTATTTGCTGTATGTAATTGTGGAGCTTTTCTCCGCGGGCCTCCACTGAAAATGGATCTGGTCCAGTTGGATTATCCCAGTTAACAAACGTAAAATAAAATAAATAAATAAATAACATAAAAGAGAGAAAAATGTAATGCAAGAAGACATCTGTGCCGCAAAAATATACATTAATACCTAAATAAACTTAACCAAATTAAGGAATACACAATTTGTAATATGTGGATATAGAATTACAGAACAGCATTGTAAGAAGAAAATTTTATTTATTTATTTTATATTTGTTAACCGGGTTAGTCTGGCTGAGCTTTTGGCTCATTTTCAGCAGAGACCCGGGGAGAAAAATCTCCTCAGGACTAGAAAACAATTTTATTAAATTTTAGTAACATAATAGTAACAATCAGCTATAGGATCTTACAAGCAGAGACCTGGAGAGAAAAAAACATACCCAGGCAATTCAATTATACAGAGCATTAACAATTGGCAGAACAAGTATGTGAGTTGTTACAAAGAAGGTTTTAAACAGTTACCAGAAGAAAATGTGACTAGTTACAATGTTATTTAAGCTGCTTAGAGCAAAATGAGTTAAGAGTTGGGCAGATGCTTATTTAAAGTGGGTCGGATCTAGTACAGGAGTTTGGGAACAAGAAAGGAAAGTAGGAATGGCTAGTAGGAGATGTAGGGGAGGTAGAGTATAGGAGACATACTGGACAGGTAGGTTGTTTTGAGACTGTAAGAATTAAGAGTGGATGGAGATAGAGGAAGGGAAGAGGGAGAAGAGGCAGGGAATAGTGTTAGAGATACATTGAGTGAGGCGGTGAAATAGGTGAAAGGATGGTGGTTTCAGGGAGGTTTTCAGGAAGAAAAAATGCCATTAGTTATAAAACAAATGCAACTGATAGTGTCCTACAATACACAGCCACCCCCCCAAAAAAAACTTTATGGGCTGGGGAAATAGAATTATTTTCCAGTCCTTTCTTTTCACGGTGTCATTATCAAGGAGTCAGGTCTAGATCCTCCCACCCGGATATAATATCTTCAGGGCCGATCGCATAAAGAAAAAAGGGGGCGGAATAGCTGTTATGTTCAGAAATACCCTGAGTATCCTTAGGAATCCATTACAACCCCCTATTATCTCCAACCTAGAACTTATAGCCCTAAAAATATGCCTAAACTCTCAAAAAAACATCAACCTCATAGTTACCTATATCCCACCAGGGAAGAATACAGAAAGCCTAGAGCAAACCCTAAGCTGGTTAGCCACCAACTACCCACAAGAAACCATAGTCCTTGGGGACGTCAATATTGACTGGTCTCTCTGTTCTACCAACACTACCCCGCAACCCATTAACCTACATGGTTTTTCCCAACATATTCTATCCCCAACTAGGATAGGCAATACTCTACAAAAAGAAAGTACCATTGACTGGATCCTTACCAACAGAGACTCAAACAACTGTACCACAGGTACCCTTCCCAGTGATCTCAGTGACCATCTAATAACTTATATTATTAAACATAAATACCTAACTTCCAACCCCCCCCTATATAGACTTATCAGAAACAAAAAGAAATTTATCCCACAACTATTTCTTGATGACCTAAAATCCTGCAACTGGACCCTATTAAAAACTCTACCCCTCCAGGAGAGTGTGTCCCACTTCAACGACACTTTCCTTAAGATACTTGACGCACATGCCACACATAGACAAATTAGATCCAAAGTCCGTATAGCTCCCTGGCTAACTAGTGAAACAAAAAACAAAATTAAACTCCGTGACCAAGCCTGGGATACTTGGAGAGCAACAAAAAACCCCCCAAAATCGTACCAAATTTCAACAGCTAAGAAACACTACCAAAACAGCCATTACCCAAGACAAAAAACAATACTTCTGCCTCCTCCAGGACAAACACCAGAATAACCCAAAAAAATTCTGGGCTGGTTTTAACAATCTCCTGCCCCCAGGTAAAACTACTACCCCAACCCCCGAGGTACTTATTGAGAAAAGTCAGGAAGATGTAGCTAATACCTTTAACTCCTTCTTCACCGAGACAATCCAAACTCTAGCCAATCAACTTACCTCCAATCCCCCATCGACCACAAAACCACAAGACGTTGTCCCTACCCCTTTCACTTTAAAGCTAGTCTCTTCTGCTTACATGCATCTCTTAAAAAGCTCAAACCAACCACCCTTGCGCTGACCACCTCCCAGCGGAATTCTTACAAATTGCGTCTGATGTAATCGCTTACCCTATATCAATCCTTATCAATAGAACCATAACTGAAGCCAACATCCCCTCTATCTGGAAGATCTCTTACATCATTCCGCTTCACAAAGGAGGTAACTCCACAGAAATATCTAACTATAGACCAATAGCTATACTGTCCCCAATAGCAAAAATCATGGAGAGATGCATCCACAAACAACTTCTTCACTATTTAACCTGTAATCATCTCCTGTCCAACTCCCAGCACGGCTTTCACCCCCACCACAGTACCACCACGGCCCTCCTTTCCTTTGTCGACTCCATTAATAACAATCGTAATAACAAACTAATATCCTCCGCCCTCTTTCTTGACCTATCGAAAGCTTTCGATATGGTCAATCACCAGCTCCTTCTAAACAACCTTGCAACCCTACATCTGGACACCCCAGCACTAACCTGGTTCCAGGCTTACCTCACTGGTAGGCAACAAGCTGTCCGGTGGCAAAACAGACTATCAGGCCTACTCCCCAATACCATTGGCGTTCCTCAAGGCTCAATTTTGGGTCCACTTCTGTTTTCCATCTTCATAAATGACCTACACTCAGTCATCCCTAAATCCACCTGCATCCAATACCGATGATTCCACCTTGATCTGCTCTGATGTCTCTCTCCTAAATCTCCAAACTACCACTCAACACTGTTTTCTCTAGTTGAAAAATGGTTCACCGACCTGAAACTCCTACTTAATCCAACTAAAACCAAACTACTACTATTTTCTCCCAACGCTTTTCTCAACCCTAGGAACAGAACTCACAATTAACGACAATACAACCTTCCATGTTAAATCCAACAATGGGACTATCATAACCCCTGTCGCCAGTACCAAATTACTAGGTGTAACTATAGATCATAAACTCAAATTTGACATACACATTACACAAACTGTAAAATCCCTTAACAAAAAACTAGGATCCATGTACAGAATAAAAAACTATCTAACCCCGACTGCCAAATTAACTATTGCCCACACACATCTTCTCTCCACCCTCCTCTATGCCTCCCCAGTCCTTTCTTTCCTCAATAAACGTGAACTTAACATGCTCTCTACTGCCTACAACCACATTGCTAGATTTATAACTGGATCCCCTTATTGCACCCACCATTGCCTCAACCTGAGGAAACTTGGCTGGTTGGAACTCCCAAACCTTCTCAAACTTAACCAACTCACTGAAGCCTGCAAACTAATCAACCAACCGGATAGAACTCCCTCAGTATCTAGCATTTTGACCCCATACACTAACCTTAATAGTCTTCGATCATCCAACAGCACCCAGATCCGAACCATCAAAGCTAAGAACTCAGGTGATGATGCCCTCTTTGCCAACTCCATTGGCAAGCCGTGGAACTCCCTGCCAAACTACCTTAGAATTACAACCTCACACCATCAGTTCAAAAACAACCTAAAAGAATATCTCAAAACACAATGGCTATGCCCATGTCGTGAACCTGACTAAATATATATTCTCAACCCCTTCCAAATGTCCAAAATCTATCAACAAATGGCAAACATGTTTATTTTTCTTGTAATTCTCTATTTACTATTTGTTTATAAGATACTTCAGCTATGTATAACCTTCTGATTGCTCTGCTGTCATTTTAACAACTATGTAAAATTTCTCAATCATCGTGTATTTTGGAAAATGTACATTATTTTTTACTTGTTTTTTAAATTGTATTAACTACTATGTTGGAGCTTTTCTCCTCGGGCCTCTCCTGAAAAAGGATATGTATCCAGCTAGACTAGCCCGGTTAACAAATGTAAAATAAAATAAATAAATAGGTCTATAGAAGAGTGCTTTTCCTGTACTTTAACAAATCATTGTATGAGCAGAATAACAAGAAAAGATAGACAGTATAATGTTACACAACATCTGTGCCTCAGAAAAAATAGTTATCCAAAGTTAAGGAATGGAAAGTTGGTCATATTTTGTTGTAGACTTAGTAAGGGAAAAAAAAGAACTTGACATTAGTTATAAAACAAATGAAAATAAAGCATTTGCTACATTCAGGCAAAATAAATAAATAAAAATCTTTCCCCTGTAAACACTCTGGAACAGAATTCCATTCCTTTGCACTAGCAGCTGTCAGTTACACATGAATCTGCAAGGATCTCTCAGTGCAGTGCCTGTTTTGACAACTTAGGAATAATATGTGGAGAGGGGACTGTTCAATTAGTCTTGGACTAGAGATGGTTACTTTGAACAAAAGCCAACTGTTCAGCTACTTTTTAGCTGATCCTTAGTATAGAGTAAAGAAGACTGTAGGATGCACATAAATGAGGGTCATTCCAGGATAAAAGGCACAGCTCTGTTACAGAAGGTGTGTAAGATGACCGTGACTGACACTAGTCCCATTATATGTCCATGGCATGGGACTACTTCCTTGTGTCTAGCATGACTCGTATACAGTAGATTTTAAATGGATTATGGGAAAGAGAAAGGGCTGAAGGAAAACAAGATCACGCTGATATGTCAAGGCCTTTTGGTAGCCATTTGTGGAAAAAATTTAAATTCTATGAGAAGCAGTCAGAGTGATTTTGAGGTGTTAAAATAGCTCAGAAAACAAAGGCAGAGTGAAAAAATAGATTTTGTTTTTTAGCTATAAGGTAGAGTACTCCTAGGTGACTTTAACTACTCCTCCATTAACCGGGAGACACATACATTCTCTAATGTTTATGCCCATAGATTTCTGAACTTCATCACTACAAACACTCAAGATCAGTTAGCCTGCACCCTGACCAGAGACAATAAAATCTTGGACTTGGTCCATGCCAGTATGGGGCAGTTCTGCTCTATGCAAATTGTACAATTCAGTCACTTTCACCTAAATTCATTACAGCCCAGTATACATATTTATAGTGTGCATACTAAATAATGCGGTATTCCGTCCACCATATTACCCCTCCCTCTTTTTAACAAATACTTAGTTTAAAAAGTTACTGATGTATCTTTACCAGTGCTATAATTGAGGTAATTGTTCCTTCAGTCTAGAATTCATATGATTAGGAGGTTTGTAGATTCTCTATGAACTTCCACCTCTGGCAAGACATCATTATCACCACAGATTTCTGATTTGTTCTCTGCTATGACAGTCTTCAGACAATTTATTTCGGGACTAGATGTAACATGTTCCATCTCTGGAGTATTCACTTAAGTAGAACAAGATGCATTCTCTACCTCAGGAATGTCTGGATATGGTAACAGAAGTCTTAGATTTCCTCTGATCAAGTGCCTCCTGTACAAAGGTTTAGCATGTCTTCCTTCCATTTTATAATGAACTGGGCCAGGATTTTAAACACTATTGCCAGGTATCCACTTTGGCCTTCCTGCAGCAGCATCCCCGTGATATAACAAATCATATTTAAAATACTATCTATTGCTAGTGCAATTTTAGAATTTTTATAAGGTGTTTTCTTCAGTTAGTCTCATGTCTCCACTTAAGAAAAAAAATCCCATAAACAGTTGTCACACATTGTAGTATGCTGTTTGTACAGGAATAGAAAAATTGACATTTTGTCATTTTTTTGCATATTGCCAACACTGAAATGCATTCTTAACACCTTTGAAAGTTTGTATGAATTTTTCACCTAAGCCATTTATGGCTGCTAGCTCATTTGCACTAATAGAATATTCCATTTTGCTTAGCAAAACAACATGGTTGTTCTATCGTTAAGAATTTAATATTCCTCTTTCCTTAATGAGACATCTACATTTTTCTGATATGAATTGTTCTATTGTCATTTACGGTATATTCATGTGAAACATAAGCAGAAAACTGATTTCCTAAATGGCTAATGGTAGCCTGAGATGTACTGTCTGTTACACAGAATGCTTCTAACTATTTAGGCAATGTGTCAAATACTGTCATGAGCATGTCGGCCATAGTCATATGTAGTCAATGTGAAATCTTATCCAAGATCTACTTGGAATTTCCCAAGAAATGCTTAGAATTTTTTTTCTGTTCCAGTTCGTTTGGCTCACCTGTTTATTAGCAAGTTCACCTGATATATTAGGGAACTAAATACACATTTCTTGGCTGATAATCTTGTCCTGCATTCAACATCTTTTTCCAAGATGTCCTTCAAGGATGCATCTGCAGTCCTTACAAATGGGTTGTCCTGTCGTCAGGCAGCCCTTCGGTCGGCCGGATTCCAAAGTCTGGGTCTGGCCTCGGCTGGTGTCGCACTTCACCCGACGTCATAGCTGCAGTTCTTCGGGTATAAAGGCATCAGCCGACGCCATTTTCCTCAGTCTTTCTTGCCGCGTGGCGCCCGAAGCAGAAGCTGTTCGCAAGTGCCGGTCGGTCAGATCCAGAGATTACTACTACCGAATACTACTTCGAAGACTTCTAAAAAGCTAAGTACCCCGTTGGGGACTCTTTCTTGCCTCAGCCGATGTCAGAAAAAGTGAATAACTGTTTAACTTGTGGGAAACAAATACCTCATAAAGATTTCCATTCTTACTGCTTACCTTGTTTAGGCCCAGACCACGACGTAGCAGCTTGTCTAGCCTGTGCTTCTTTTAACCGACGGACGCTTAGACGTCGGTCGGAGTTTGCTGAGCAGTTTTTCGGCTCTGATTTTGCCTATATTATGCCGTCGGATCCTCCGACTACAAAAATTACCAAAAAACGCAAAGAAAAGGACCGACACTCGCGGTCCGCGGTTTCGTTAAGCAAACCGCGAGTGTCTCGGTTTCGGCCGAAACCGAGCAAGCGGTTCTTTCTTCAGCCGAAACCATGCCTTCTACCGAGGCCTCTTCTAACCTGGTAGAATCGGCTTCTGAAATCCAACCTGCTGTTGGTTTCTCAGGAATTATCGGACACTATTCCCTTGGATATATCTACTCCTGCACGTGGAGCTGCTAGGCCTCCTGCAGCCATGTCCATTAAGGCCTTTGCCAGGGCTAAAGCAGCTAAAGCTACTAAGACTGTGCCTGTTAAGCCCCCCTCTCACAGGCCCAGCTCCAGTTCCCAAATGCTTTCTTTGGCAGAGGATCTCATTTCTTTAATTAGGGGATCCCAGCCTCATCCAGACAGGGCTTCTCATCCACCTCCAGAGAAGAGACCTAGAGCAGAGCCCCCTGAGCCAGTATCCACGGATGATTCCTCGGATGATTCAGACAATACAGACCCTCCAGAGGCTCCTTATTCTCCTTACGAAGACTCTGATGCTGAAGAGTCGATTCCTTCTGCCTCTCCACCTGAGGAATTTTCCTTTGGGGAAACCTTACATGCCATGAGGGAACAATTTCAGTGGCAGGGCCAAGATTTCTCAGACTCCAGGAAAAGGCTTAGGACCTTTTTGCATTTACCACAACATAGGCCTTTAGCTATACCTCCAGTTCTTTCTGTTGTAGATGATGCATTTAATGATGCCTGTACTGCTCCTGATTCTTACCTCCAGCCCCTGCTAAGCCCGATAGGTTCTACAGGGTCCCGGACACACATCACCATTTATACAAGGCTCCTTTTGCAGATCCCGAGACTATCTCCCAGGGGCCTAAGACAGTAGCATCTACCTTTGCTAAAAATCCCCTCCCCTCTGAAAGGGAATCCAGGTCCTTAGAGAGATGGGGTAAAAAAGTATACACCTCTGCTACTCTGTCAGCTAGGGCCTTGAACTGTCAATTTCATATGATCCAATATCAGGAGTTTATGCTTGATCAGTTAACTAAGAAACTGTCCTCTGATGAAACTTTAGATAAGAAATATGTTCTGGAAATGGTGCATAACATTCAGCAAGTTAGTAACCATTCTTTAAAATGCGGCTATGATGCACTGGAGGCTTCCTTTAGATCAGCCATGACTGGCACAGTTATCAGAAGGCATGCATGGTTGAAAGAACAGGCCTTGCCGCACCATGTCAAATCAAAACTATTAGATGCTCCCATGGACAAGGTCAGTTTATTTGGTTCTCCTGCACAGCAGGTACTGAAGAAAATGGAAGAGAAGGCAAAATCTGTCCAAACAGTGAAAGACTTCTTACAGGTCCAACCTCCAAGGTTTAGCAGGAACTGGCCCTCCAAAAATTGGTCTTTTCCAGACTCCTCTAAAGCACAGAGAGGCAGGAATAGGCGTTCAAGAGGCAGAAATCAATCCAGGGGTGCCTACAGGGGACGCCTGTGGCAGAGCAACAACCAGCGAGGCACAGACACAGCCACTACCACTGCAACAGGACAATCACAGTGACTTGGCTCTGGCACCGCCTACCAGGGAACAGCTAGCAGCACCCTTAGGCGGAAAGCTAGCCTTATTTTCAAAGAACTGGCATTACATCACAAGGGACAAGTGGATTTTGCAAACTATATACCAAGGCTACAGGTTTCATTTCCATACTCTACCAGGAAAAAGGGGAATGCCAAACCTACCACCAAATCAAAAGACAGAAGCTCTAAAACAAATAGCTCAATTAGTAAGAATGAGAGCTGTGGAAAAGGTACCATCTATGGAACAAGGAAAGGGATTTTACTCCAGACTCTTCCTGGTACCCAGAAAAGAGAAAAAATGGAGGCCTATTCTCGACCTGTCCGCTTTAAACACATTCCTCATTGTTCCAAAATTCAAAATGCTGACTCTACAGCAGCTTCTTCCCATGCTGGGCAAGGAGTCTTGGCTGGTAACTCTAGATCTCAAGGAGGCATACCTGCACGTCCCCATACGACCAAATTACAGAAGATACCTCAGATTTCTTGCAGGATCAGAGCATTATCAATTCTCAGCATTGCCCTTTGGCTTATCTACTGCGCCCAGAGTGTTCACGAAATGCCTGGCATCAGTAATCGCTCATTGCAGAGTTCAGGGAATCCAAATTTATCCCTACCTGGACGACTGCCTGATACAAGCGGACAACAAAAACAAGCTAACAGAAGATTTACAAAGAGTCATTTACTTGCTGCAAGCCCTGGGATATAGAGTCAATATAAAAAAGTCAAGGCTGATACCATCCCAAAGAATAACCTTTTTAGGTGCAGAGCTGGACACATCAAAACAGATGGCATTCCTAACTGTGGAAAAACAAGAACAACTCCCTCTCTATTTCTTGGCATTAACAAAGCAGAACCATCTAACAGCAAGAAAAGTACTGCAAGCCCTGGGCTTCATGGCATCCTGCATAATTCTGGTCCCTCATGCCAGACTGCATATGAGAAAAGTACAGTGGTACCTGAAGAATTTATGGTCTCAACACAAACACAGCCTAGAAACCAAAATTCCACTAATACCATGCCTGAAGCAAGAGTTCCTATGGTGGGCTCAGGCCTGTCAATCGAACACAGGTTTGCCCTTCTACAGCATTCCACCAAGCCAAACCATCACAACGGACGCCTCAGACCTCGGTTGGGGGGCCCACATGCTGGACAAGTGCATACAAGGCTTATGGACTCAAGATCAGCTGCACCTACACATAAATCTAAAGGAAATGCTGGCAGTAAAATTGGCAATCCAGACATTCAGACCATTCCTCCAAGAAGGACAGTTGATGATAAGGACAGACAACACCACAGTTATGTGGTACATCAACAAACAGGGAGGCACACATTCATACCCTCTATGCCGGATGGCAATGGACCTATGGAATGGGGCTCTGAGCTACAACATTCAGTTGCAAGCAATTTTTGTACCGGGAAAAGAAAACATTCTAGCAGACATATTAAGCAGAACTACCGCGGATGCCCACGAATGGAAGCTGCACCCGGACATCTTCAAAGCCATCACAAGAAAATGGGGACTACCACAAATAGACTTATTTGCATCCCCACTCAATCACCAGCTAAAGAAATTCTGCACAAGGACGTACCACCCACTTGCATGGAAGGTGGACTCCCTATCTTTCAGTTGGAAAAACCTGACAGCATATGCATTCCCACCACTTCCTTTGATGCACAAGATGCTTTTGAAGATCAAAGAGGAACGTCCAAGGATCATTCTAATAGCTCCAGACTGGCCAAGACAACATTGGTACCCATTACTGAGGAGCATGTCTCGGGAACAAATGTGGACACTACCCCTAATCCCATTGCTGTTAACTCAGAACAGCTACAACATCCTGCATCCAAACCTGAAAACTCTGCAACTGACTGCCTGGAACATTACATAAGAGCAACTAACCCAGATTTATCCCAAAGGGTTAAAGACATTATCCTTGAGGCTCGCAGACCTTCAACAAGAAAGAATTATGCAGCAAAATGGAAAAGATATCTCATTTGGAGTACTGCAAAGGGAAAAGATGTGTCTCTGGTAAACATAGCCAACATCCTGGAGTACTTGGCAGAGCTCTTCCATACAGGCCTGTCCTATTCCTCCATCAAGATACACGCATCAGCTATTTCGCAGAATACACCTTGGATCCCCCTGTCTTCTCACATCCTCTGCTCAGGCAGTTTCTGAGAGGAATTAAAAATGTAAAACCTCCTACGAAACCACCATTGCCAGCATGGGACTTGAACTTTGTGCTAGAAAAATTGACACTTCCTCCTTTCGAACCAGCAGCAACAGCAGAATTACAATACTTATCCTGGAAGACTGCTTTCCTGCTGGCAATCACCTCAGCAAGAAGGGTTTCTGAACTACAGGCATTAATGGCGGTGCAACCCTTCCTGATCTTCCATCAAGACAGAGTGTCCATGAGAACAAATCCTACATTTATGCCTAAGGTGGTATCCAGAGTGTCTTTAAACCAGGCTATCCACCTACCTACATTTTTCCCCAACCCACAGAACAGGGGAGAAAGACTGTTGCATACCTTGGATGTGCATAGACAATTACGCTACTACCTGGACAGGACCAAGTCAAATAGAAAAACTGACCAGCTTCTGGTAGCATATGCAACAGGAAGGGAAGGAAAAGCAATTTCAAAACAGACAATCTCCAAGTGGATAGGAAATTGCATTAGATTTTGTTACTCCTTCCACGGAAAGAAAACTCCAGAGAACATCAGGCCTCACTCCACAAGGGCTACAGCCACTACTACAGCTTTCTTACGAGGGGTGGCTACCAAGGACATTATAGAGGCTGCTACTTGGACCTCCGTGCATACATTTGCCAAGCATTATAATTTACCATTATACTCTAGATCCCGAGCAGGGTTTGCCACTGCTGTTTTGCAAGGGATCCTAGCTACACCATAATCTCTTTTTTCCTCCTCCCCTAGTTTGGCTATGGTATTCTACCCATTTGTAAGGACTGCAGATGCATCCTTGAAGGACATAGTACAGTTTTGTACCTACCATAAATGTAGATGTCCGATAGGAATGCATCTGCAGTCAGGATTACCCACCCGCCTTCCCCTCTGTGGTACTCCTAGGGTACATGCCACCTTTCAGATAGCTTGGGGGGGATCTATTATGGTGTATTTGTTTGTATATATGTACATACATGCTTATTTTATGTGTTTACTCTCTACTTTTTGGCAACATTGGCATTTATCCAAATTTAGCCATCCAAGAGGGCACCTGGCATCTGGGGCAAGAAACACTGAGGAAAATGGCGTCGGCTGATGCCTTTATACCCAAAGAACTGCAGCTATGACGTCGGGTGAAGTGCGACACCAGCCGAGGCCAGACCCAGACTTTGGAATCCGGCCGACCGAAGGGCTGCCTGACGACAGGACAACCCATTTGTAAGGACTGCAGATACATTCCTATCGGACATCTACATTTATGGTAGGTACAAAACTGTACTTTACAGCACATGCCTGGCAGAGACTTTGCAGAAGTCATGCAAGGTTTGCAATGCAGGACCTTAAGATCAGCTGTCTTAAAAACAAGTCCATAATCTTTGGTATCTTACCAAAGCTTACTGCAGTTTCTTTAATCTGGGATGTTTCTTCTTTCAGTGGTATGCCCTTGAAATTGTTAAGGACTTTGAATTTTTAGTTGTTTGTCTTAATCTAATTCTTATTTTTGCCACATCCTATTTGACTTTGACTCAGCAAAGCTTTGCTTGTTGTGTCTTTCGGCTTTTCCAGGTTAGGGGTCGCCACAGCAGAACTCCAGTCCACTAATGATTGGTAGTTGACTTTTACGTGCCGAGTTACCAGCCCTGACGCACAACCTTCAACAAAGGTATGCCCATTCATGCATGTCTGCACACAGAAGATGCTCTAGCTGAGAAACGAACCGGACAGCGTCTTACTGTGGGGCGACAACGCTACCGTAGCACCACCACTGCGTGAAATCTACTGCAGTTTGAACAGGTTCTTAAGTACTCCTATAAGAAGAAACTGGCCATTGGGTCTTTTCCTAAGAAAATTTGTATTGATTTAACATGTTTACAATATTTACCCATAAAGGAACTAGTTCAGCCTCACATACTATTATTACAGTGTTAGGAATGCATTGAATCATCAAGGTAATCTTGTACAGTTAATGCATTAAGCATCTTGGTACTTCAATAGCAACATTTCAAGGCTATCCTAACAACTAAAAGTCTTAGTATGATTTATAGGTCTTATTCTAATTGCTGACATTGGGTCTTTCTGATGTATGTTTCCTAACAGTTTGCTTCTTTCTTTCTTTGTTCCTCACTGCCTCACAACCATCAGATTCCTGCACTGTACTGGCACATTCTTTCCTGTGAGAAGGTTAATTGAAGCACTATTAATCTGGCATTCATCGGGACTTTTTTGCCTATAACCCTCCCCCCCCCATCCTCTGGTGAGTGAAGTATTCACCTAATGTGCATGCTTTCACACACATGATGCAGAGGGCTACATCACTAACTTGGCTGGACCAGGCTCACTTATCCTTTCTTTATCCTTATTTATTGGTTGCTTGATGGTGATTGACTGATTGGAGCAACCAATCATTCTCTCCAAGACGGGTAGGCTGGCATTGGCCATTCATTTCCACCTTTCCCCAGCCAACTCTTTAGTATGTAAACCACTAGTTGAAGTTGAATCATCTTGTCCACAGTTCGGTCCTCATCCCTTTATACCATACAGCTGGGTGTTTGTGTCTGTTTGGATCAGTTGCACGTGAGCTTGTCTGTAGTCTAGTCTCTAAAACTTTAAAGTTTGTTGTCTTATCTTCAGTAAGTGAGCAATCTCTTCTTTTCTCAGGGAGGTTGGCTGGATGGCTGCCAGTTGAGGTGTGAGAAGACCTGTGCTGATTATTATATAGAATGGTCACTTGTGACATGTGCCCAGCAGGTGGGCAGAGGATTCATTGTCGGGGTACTACTTTATCTCTCTCTTCCTTCTCTAGGTATGCACAATTCTATTGTTCTCCAAACCCAAACTAGCCTAAGTTGCATCATTTTCTCCACTCTAGCCTCTTTATCTGGAATACAGTTTCCGTAAATGCTTTAGATGTCACTTCTTTCAATGTCAAACTTTATGCACACTTTAATGTGAAATGTAAATTTTGAACCCAGAGCTTGTTAAGGAACTCATGCACCTGACTGAAATGCTTGTATATTTCATGGATCATTGCATCCTGCCACAGACTGCAAAGCATTAATCATTGTTTGAATGGTACTATAGGGTAGACCCATATTAGTATTGCATTCACTTCTTTAATTAGTACAGTCTGATGAACATGACATTATTTTATAATAGTGAGATTTTCTAGTCCTATGTTTCCATTGTAACTAATGACTACACTAAATGTAATTTAATTTCACTCAGCTGCTAACACAGTTTATTAATGGAAGTGTTATTTGAATCACTACATTCAGCTGGTTAACAAGTAAAGTAAATAATGAAGACTGGAAGAGCTAAATGTTTCCAAATGTCAGTGCTGAGAAAGCAGTTGGGACAGAAATTGCAGGTGTACTAAAAAAATGAGAAGTTAAAGAGATGGTGTGGTAGCCGACTTGTCAAAAATACAGCGGTAATATAACATAAAAATATGGAAAATTGTCATTTGACTCCAGTGATGGTCAATCTTGATATATGGTTGTCGATTAACTGTAGCTCTTTTATTGTATATTTGTATCATTTTTTCTCAGCTTTGTTTAAATAAACTATGATAAATGTAGTGTAAGCATTCCTGGATGAATTGAGTTTAACTGTACAATTCCTTCCCATTTTTATTTTCAGGATATCACATCCCAGTGGAGCAACTTTGGAAGTTTATCAGGAAAGATGAGACCGTCCTACCTAATGACACTGAAGGAAGACTGATAGTGGAGAAAAAACAACGTCCTGGTAACATTATTGTCAGTAAGTACATGACAGTGTTCCATTGTTAGTAAGTACATGACAAAGTGTTACATTGTTAGTAAGTACATGACAAAGTGTCACATTTTTTCCCATTTGCATGTAAGTTAATAATTCAGGGTGAGTTTTAGAATGGAATGTGTCCACTAGGGAGAGGTGCCATTAGGCCACTGAATGTCTGACAGCATTATGGCTCTGTGACATCCATGGATGTAGCACTGGCCGTGACCCAAACAAACCAGGATGAAGTAACAGTTTAGGCACTAGAGAAGCCTGGAAGAGTGGGGCAAAAATAAGTGGTTCTCATCAACTGTTTATTTCTGGGGGAGGGTGGGTTTTCTGCCTGTGATATAGTACTCCCCCAGTGATGGAAGGAGTATACTAATCATATGATAGATGGCCAATGAATCTGACATATAGGGTGCCAGAATGAATTGGTACTATGTATGCTGGCGCACATGTCAGAAGGACCTGAGAGAAATCCATAGCCTACAGAGACAGCTTATATGATGCTGCGGTGTTCCTTCATGTAATGGTCACAGTGGTCCCAGCCTTGAGGGTTCATACTGAGATCAATAAATGTAGTATCAGCTGAAGCAACTCAAAACAATTGTTCTTGTACCAGCAAAGCCCTACTTTAAGCTCCCTAATTTTTGAGTGAAGGAGGTGTTATTGTCATATGAAAAGGAGAGGGTATAGCTTCACACTCTGAAGTGGTACTTAGTTAAAAGATGAAAGTTGCAGCTTGATGACATTACCCCTTAGCAGCACTGTGGTACTAGTTGTTGATGCAGCATGTTACCCCTTAGCAATACTGTGGCACTGGGTGTTGATGCAGTATGTTACCCCTTAGCAGCACTGTGGTACTGAGTGTTGATGCAGCACTTTACCCCTTAGTAGCACTGTGGTACTGGGCATTGATGCAGCATGTTACCCCTTAGCAGCACTGTGGTACTGGGTGTTGATGCAGCACTTTACCCCTTAGCAGCACAGTGGTACTGGTTGTTCATGCAGCACATTACCCAGTTACAGCACTGTGGTACTGGTTGTTGATGCAGCACGTTACCCCTTAGCAGCACTGTGGTACAGGTTGTTGATGCAACATGTTACCCCTTAGCTGCACTATGGTGCTGGTTGTTGATGCAGCACTTTACCCATTAGCAGCACTGTGGTACTGGGTGTTGATACAGCACATTACACCTTAGCAGCACTGTGGTACTGGGTGTTGATGCAGCATGTTACCCCTTAGCAGCACTGTGGTACTGGTTGTTGATGCAGCATGTTACCCCTTAGCTGCAATGTGGTACTGGTTCTTGATACAGCACGTTACACTTTAGTAGCACTTTGGTACTGGTTGAGTAGTTGTGTAGTCCCAAGTTAAGATTGCAGGTAATGTGTGTGGGGATACTATAGAGAAAAGAAGGGAATATTCACAGTTCAGTTCCACTGACTTGTGTCCGTGGCCTGTTCTTTGCCCCAGCATAGAGCACAGAGGCACACAGACCATAGGAATATAGAGCAAACAGGAAAAAAATCAAGTAGCCAGTCAGAAAACGCTGGTATTTCACTCTACTAGGTAGAAGAGCATAACATATTACCTTATCTTGCAAGGTAAGTGTGAAGGCTGCCAGCCTAGCCAGATAGCATTTTATAGATAATTATATAATTTGTAAATATGAATGTTGAACTACAGACCTGTTTTCTTAAATGAAAGAATATGCTGTGAAATGTCGAACTTAAAACAATATGGCAACATAGCCCTCTGCTGTAAAGAAAGCTAAGGCAGGCATTTCATGCTGTCCTTTGAAGTTAAAGATTCAGAGTCATTCCGTCTGGGCTAGCACATTCTTTCTATTGCTTTAACCAAGAGTTAGATTGCTAGATTTAAACACGCAAATGTATTTTTATTGCTCTGGTTTCTGCCTAGGTGTAAAAGAATGTAGATACAGTTTCTGTTGGCCTGGGAACCCAGGGAAGTGTAAGAATGATGTAATGTTTATCAGAACTGCAATTTCAATTTAAACAGAGGGAATCAGAAGGCAGTAAGCATTTTTTTGTCTCAGCACTGTCTTGCTCTATATATGTAAGTTATCTTAGACTTGTGTTTTGTTTTAGAAATATTCTAGCTAAGTGTTTTTCTGTGATGTCAGAACTGTACTACTGAACTATTTTAAGTATTTCTTTGTGATCTCTGAACTCTTGACTAGCACTGTGTAGTAAGAAGTATTGTCTTGTGTTTTTAGTATTTATTAACTATTTTAAACCTTTCAACTAAGACTGTTTATTGTAGAGATAATTGTAGCTCTTTACATTACTTGCATGCCTTTGGGTAAATTGTACAAAGCCACTTTAATAGCTTTAGCCCTGGGCTATGCTACCAAATGGATAACAATATTGCACAGTAATAATTGGACACCCTTTTAAGGGCCTTTGAATAGCAGATAAATATTAGTGGGCGGTGGCAGCTGGTACTACCATATAGTCTGGGAGAAAGGGGCACAGCTGGAGAACCTGTGCCAGCCTTCCCCAGGAGTGTCTGTGTGGTTGTATAAACTCTTATCTCAAAGTGTGTGTGTGTGTGTGTGTGTGTGTGTGTGTGTGTGTGTGTGTGTGTGTGTGTGTGTGTGTGTGTGTGTGTGTGTGTGTGTCTGTGTGTGTGTGTGTGTGTGTGCGTGTGTGCGTGTGTGTGCGTGTGTGTGTGTCAGCTATGTGGGCAGGGACACGAAGCACTGGTTGGACAGAGATGGAGCTAGATGTTTTAGCTTGCCTACTAGGTTGAGATCAGGACCCTATAGCTGTGCCAGTGGGGAGGCTTATTGGGGACCTGGGGAGCAAGGGAGTGACCAGCCCCAGACTGACTGTGATCTCTGTGTGCTCTTAAGGGAAATTGCACTTTACGGTGTGTAGTTGTTATCCTTTCCTCAAATATGAGATACCCTGTCTGGTGTTAGTGGTGAGGATTGAGGCTCCTTGATTGCTGGGCCAATGGGTGTCACATATTAATTGTTCGGCAGTGGCGGGATATCCACACCATATATTAATTGGTTGGCAAATACTAATTGGCTTGTAGTGGTGTCGGTAGAGTGAATCCTGTAGCTTGTGTACAGTGAGCTTTGAAGGTGTTTTTGTACTTTATAACAGCCACACAGTGAATACTCAGAGTTCAGATCACAATTGTTTTATTGCTTTTATTAGCTTAGTTAGGGTGAACAGGCATCATGTCAGCAGAAGATTATGTAAAGACATAGAAAGTTCTATGTTTATTAATTAATATACTTATATGATAGGTTAGGTTGTGTCATGTGATTATTTTAATGTTGTATAAAATAATGTATATGGCAGAGCACTTGTAACACTGATGAAGGACTTTGTCCAAAAGCTTTGTTTTGGAAAACTGGAATATTTGTATTAAAACTCTCTATATATTTCTTATACTTTGTGCTGTGAAGCTGTTTTTTTCTCTTTGGGCATTTGGTTGTTTTACAGCTTTGCTTTATCTCAGTGGTGCTTATTTTATTGTTTAGAAATGTAAACTTGAAATATCTGCATAGAAATTATGTCATTTCTAATAGTAATGTTGACAATGTTAGAAGTGTTAGGATGCCTAATACATATAACCCTGATGTACACCCAGTTCTACGAGAGTTTGTCGGCTTGTGAAATAGATTTTTGACATTATTTAAATTATAATAAGATGGGTAATAACCTAACAAAGGAAGAGAATGTTATCTTGACAGAGCTTAAACAGCATGTAGACTTAAGATTTATGCAACCGGACAAAGGGGGAGGAATTGTTATCATGACTAGGGATGATTATATGCAAAAAATGTTTAATATGTTATACAATGATAGTTACTGTGAGGCGTCAATAAATAAGGTCAACATTTCCTATAGTAGGATAGATTGTGAATTATTTGACATGGTGATGCAAGGTCAAATAGAGATATATGAATATAATTACATAATGACTGAACATTCCAAAACCCCTTCAATTTTCGGAGTTCCGAAAATGCATAAGGATTTGACCAACCCCATTACACCCTATAGTTGATTCTGGGTGGTCCAAGATAATCTATATAGCTAAATACTTGGACTTGAAGCTCAAGCAGGGATTGTCAGGGGTGTCTCATATTTATCGTGATTCCTGGCAATTTTTGGATATGTGCAATAGGTTGGATCAATTTGGGGAAGGTACTTTTGTAACAACAGATTTGAAAGATTTGTACAGTTGTATTACCCATGAGACCGGATTAGACTGTTTTTCTGAATTTTTGTTGGGAGAATTAGGATTGGATCAGGATGCAGTTAATGTATACACACAACTTATGGAAATTGTATTAAAAAATAATTACATTTTCTTTGAAGGCCACTATTTCAAACAAGTGGAGGGTGTGGCCATGGGGTCAGCATGTGACCCCTTATTTGCCAATAGTGTGATGGCCTGGTGAGAGAAGACTATATTATTCCCATCTCCTTTGTACAAACATATGTCCTTATATGGCAGATATTTGGATGATTTGTTTGTAGCATGGAACGGGCCTTGTGATCTGATTTCTAGTTTTCTGGAATATATTAATACGAGTACTGAGTTTTTGAAGTTCACGTATGAATATGGCAGTAGCAAAATTTCTTATTTGGATGTCATGGTAACTAAGCATGAAGGGAGCATAAAGTCTACTGTTTTCAGGAAACCTTCCTATTCCAACAGTATTTTGCACTTTACCAGTAATCACCCTTACATGTAAAAAGGGGGATTATTAAAGGCAAATTAGTCAGAGCTGCCCGAATGGTCTCGGAGTATGAAGACTTTTTGGATGAATGTGAAAAGATGACTAGTATGTTTAGGGAGAGAGGTTACCCATCTAGGGTGATTGATAACATCAAGAGGGAAGTCATTTTCAAGCGGCAAACATGGGTATACAAACCTATTTTGAATATGAGTAGAAATGTTATTGAACATGAAGTTATTCGACATAAATAACAATAATAGCAATAATATAGTACCAGGATGGGGTAACCTTTTCTGTCCTTTTGTGACAGTCTTTTCTAGGGATATGACGATCATTCAGGACTGTCAGAAAAGAATGGAACTATATTTTACAGGAAAATTTGGGTAAATGCCCTGGGGGATCGCCCGAGCTTGGTGTACAGGAGAGGCCAGAATTTAAAAGGAATTCTGGAGAGAAATGATAAGTGCAGGATTCAGGGCAAAATGACAGCCTGTAATATGTGCTCAGAATGTAATCACATTTTGCTTACAACTCACGTTCAAGTGGGTGATAACAGGATAAATATAAAGGGAAAATACAACTGTAATTCCCAAGCAGTGGTTTATCTGGTTCAGTGTAAGGAGTGCCCGGCGTTTTACAT
This sequence comes from Protopterus annectens, assembly GCF_019279795.1. Taxonomy (NCBI): domain Eukaryota; kingdom Metazoa; phylum Chordata; order Ceratodontiformes; family Protopteridae; genus Protopterus; species Protopterus annectens. The sequence goes on along the minus strand of NC_056732.1, from coordinate 1,840,328,235 downwards.
AGTTAAAACCCAACGTAAGTTGGCAGAGAGGATATATGAGCACACTTATGAAATTAGACAGGCCAACGAAAAGAATGCATTATATAGGTATATTAAAATTCACCCCCAACACACTTTCCAATTTGTAGTCTTATAGCAGGTGAAACACCACAATAGGGGAGAACCCTGGAAGGTTTATTTAGAGACCAGGGAAACGTGGCAGATTTTTACTAATGCTAGTTGCCCCCCTGGTTTAAATGAACTAGTATCTATTACCAGTTCATTAAAGTTAAAAGTTTATGACAGATGAAATTATTTAGGTTATACAAGTTTTTTCCTTTTTTATGTATATGTTAAGTGTTTTTATGAAAGCATGTTTATCAACTGTGAATACATTTGAGTAATGTACAAGAGTTTAATGCTTAATGGATTAGTTTCCAGATTTTAATTGTTGCAATATCTTTTTAAAGGTTAATTAGGTGTGTGTTCTTTCTATAGGTGTGTCTGTATCAGCTGCTAATATAGAAGAAGTAATGACAGTATTTTCATTTGTCTGAAGAAGTCTGGTGATGTACACCAGACAAAAGCACACATCTCAATAAATCTTTGTGGTTTGTGTGCCTGATCCAGCCTATGCTCATTTTGTTTATTTTTTAGGTTTCTGAAAAGAAATACTGACTGACAGGGGTGCCACTTTCATGTCAGATCTGCTGGCTTGTCTGTGGAAGTCCTGTGGGGAGAAGCACATAAAGACTACACCCTACCATCCCCAGACTAATGGTCTTGTTGAGAGGTTAAACTCTATAATCAAGTCCATGCTACAGGCATTTCCACATCAGTTTAAGAGGGAGTGGGACAAATATTTGCCCCATCTGTTGTTTGCTTACAGAGAGGTTCTCCAGGAATCCACAGGTTTTTCACCCTTTGTGTTGCTGTATGGGCATAGGGTGAGGGAACCTCTAGATTTATTCAAGATGATGGGGAAGGTAAGTGCGATTCTCACAAGGAGTCTGTTGTGGCATCGGTCCTAAACCTCAGGACAAGGCTCAAGGAACTCATAGGCTTGGCCCAGGAGAACCTGGCAGAAGCCCAACAACAGAAAAAGGTGTGGTATGACAGGAATGCTCGAGATAGAGAGAGTATGCTGTAAGTCAGCAGGTAATAGTTCTCATTCCTGTCAGACACAACAAGCTGCAAGCAGCCTGGGAGGGTCCCTACAAGGTGGTAAGAAAGGTAAGTGATGTTAATTACATGGTGGAACTGCTAGGCAGATGGCAGGGGCACAAATTGTACCATGTTAACATGATGAAACCTTACCATGATAGGAAGGCCCTTGTGCTGAGCATTTGCAGTGGATTGCAGGAGGAGTCTGAGGGAGATCTGGGGACTGATCTCTTCAGTGAGGCTCGGGCTGACACCTCAGTGGAAGGGGTATCGATGAGCCAACAGCTATCTCCTACCCATTCAAGAAATCCTAGCAGTGTTGCAGGAATTTGGGGGCATGTTCACTGGGAAACCAGGGTGCACTCACCTAGTGCAGCACCAGGTGGATACAGGACCCCAAAGGGCTATTAATCATGCCCCTTATAGAGTGTCTGAGAGAGTCAAACAGACTATGAGGGAGGAGGTACAGGAGATGTTGGAACTAGGGGTGATTCAAGAGTCCAACAGTCCCTGGGCTTCCCCACTGGTGCTGGTGCCAAAGAAGGATGGCAGCACCAGGTTCTGTGTGGACTACAGGAAATTAAATATTCACACAGAGTCAGATGCTTACCCCATGCCTAGGACAGATGAGGCCCTAGAACAGCTGGGTGAGGCTAAGTATCTTACAACCATTGATCTTACTGAGGGTTACTGGCAGGTGCCCTTGACTCCAAGTAATAGAAAGAAGTCAGCTTTTGTGACTCCTTTTGGCTTATATGAATTCACAAAGATGCCCTTTGGGATGAAGAATGCCCCAACGACTTTCCAGAGGCTGGTAGATTGTATCCTAGCAGGAGCAGGAGGGTTTACCCTTGCTTACCTAGATGATATTGCCATCTACAGCCATTCCTGGCAAGAGCACCTTCAGCATGTCAGGGAGGTGCTGGGCAGACTACAGAGGGCAGGGTTAACCATTAAGCCAAGCAAATGTCAGGTGGGTATGGCGGAGGTCTCCTACCTAGGACACAGAGTGGGGAGTGGTAAGATAAGGCCAGAACCTGCCAAAGTGGAAGCCATTCAGGCATGGTCTGCACCTGTTACTAAAAAGCAGATGAGGGCATTTTTAGGGACAGCAGGGTACTATAGAAAGTTCGTCCTCTGTTATAGTACCATAGCTGCTCCCCTCATGGACATGACAAGGAAGAACAGGCCAGATAAGCTTTGTGAGGACCCCCTTTGTTAGCCAGGCCAGATTACAGCAAATAATTTGTTGTGCAGGTAGATGCTTTGAACCATGGGGTAGGGGCTGTACTTAGCCAGATTTCTTCAGAGGGAAAAGAGCACCCAGTGGTTTATCTTAGTCATAGGCTCCAACCCAGGGAGGAATGCTATGCAGCTGTAGAAAAGAAATGTCTAGCCATAGTGTGGGCACTGCAGAAACTTCAGCCTTATCTGTATGGAAGAAAATTCACCATTATGACAGATCACAACCTCCTAATATGTTAAACAGAGCCAACCAACAAAATCCCAAGTTGCTAAGATGGAGCCTGGGGTTGCAAGCATATGATATGTTTGTGCAGCATTGCAGTGGGATAAGCAATGCCAATGCAGATGGGCTCTCAAGACAGGGAATGGTTTAAGGTATAATCAGATCTAACTCTCTCAAGCAGCGTTTCTCAAGGGTCACTTGAAAAACTAGCTTGAGTTCTCCAGTGGGGGGGGGGGGGGGGGTGTCAAGGCTGCCAGCTTAGCCAGATAGAATTTTATAGATAATTCTGTCATTTGTAAATATGAATGTTGAACTACAGACTTGTTGTGAAATGTTGAACTTAAAACAATGTGGCAACATTGTCCTCTGCTGTAAAGAAAGCTAAGACAGGCATTTCTTGTCTGTCCTTTGAAATTAAAATTACTTTATGCCTGTCCTTTGAAGTTAAAGATTCAGAGTCATTCCGTCTGGGCTAGCACATTCTTTCTATTGTTTTAACCAAGAGTTAGATTGCTAGATTTAAACATGCAAATGTATTTTTATTGCTCTGATTTCTGCCTAGGTGTAAAAGAATGTAGATGCAGATGTTCTTTGTGTTTCACTGTTGCAGTCATTACATCTGGGTAATCTGCTGGCAGGTTGCCCTCAGTCGGCCTGAATTCCAAAGTTTTGGGTCCTGCGACGGTTGCTGTCTTCTCTTCCATGACGTCAGGTCATCAGGGGTATAAAACATGCAGCCGACGTCATTTTCTTCAGTCTTTCTTGCCACACGGTGCCTGAAGCAGAAGCATTTCACAAGTGCCGGTTGGCCGACTACTGAAATATTTGCATTTGAGTTTCAGAACCTAAGTCTTCAGTAAAGCTAAGTACCCCATCGGGGAAACTTTTTTCTTGCATTTTACCGATGTCAGAAAAAGTTAATAATTGTATTACTTGTGGGAAGCAAATACCTCATAAGGATTTCCATTTATACTGTATTCCTTGCCTAGGCCCTGATCACAACGTGCCTGGCTGTCGGTTTTGTGCTAGATTTAACCAACGCACTATTAAGTGTCGGTATATTTTTGCATCTATGTATTTTGGAAACAGATTTAACTACCTAGAGATGTCGTCGGATAGCAATCCGACTACCGGAGTACATAAAAAATGCAAAGAAAAGGACAGAGAAAGGCAGTCGAGATCCAAAACCGACAGCAAAGCTTCTCCTAAGCCAGTCGCCAGTTCGCCGGTACTCAGTGAGGTGCTTTCGCAGCCCCTGATATCTGATACCTTCGAGTTGCAGGCCTCTACCAACTCCCATGGGGAGTCCGGCATGCCGCAAGATACTGAAGGTATTGGACCGACGGATTTATCTCCCTCAGATGGGTCCAGAGCCGCTGAGCAGGCACCAGCTTCTGAGGGTGTATTCAGACCTCAACATTTTTACATCAAACCGATGAAAGCTGCAAAACCAAAGGCAAAGACACCTTCTAAAACTAAAAAAAAACATCGCCTGAGCCACGTGCACAGGCCTCTATGCCTAAAAAACAGATGATCAAAATGGCTGAAGACCTTATTACCTTGATCAGGGGTACCCATCCCCCTCCAGATAAGAGGCCTAGGCAAGACACTGACTATGAATCTTTAGATCAGGTTTCTGTTTCTTCTGATTCTTCTTCTGATCAGGAATTATCTTTACCTCCATATGAGGATTCTGATGCTGAGGAGTTTATTCCATCTGCATCTCCTTCTTCTTCTTCTTCTTTTGGCTTTTCCCGGTTAGGAATTAGCCACAGCGGGATCACCTTGTCCATTGAATGTATGGTTAGAGTTTTTACGTGCCAGCCTTTTGCCCCAGTAACCTTAACCTTCACACACAAGCACACTCACCACGCACACCTAGGTAATTTAGGGAGTATCCAATCCTGCAGCATGTCTGGGATGTGGAACAGGAGAGGAAAGGGAGCCCCACGGAAACCGACGGAGGACATGCAGATGCCAGAGAGAAGGCAAGCCAGCCCCGCGAGCACGAGAAACCCTCTGCTACCTCTTGCTGTGGCCCCACCAATGCACCACACCGCACCACCATTCCATCTGCATCTCCTCCTGAGGATTATTCATTTGGAGAAACCTTGCATGCTTTGAGGGAGCATTTAAAGTGGGAGAGTCAAGACTTCTCAGAATCAAAAAAGAGGCTCAAGGATTTCCTCCTTCTCCCTCAGCACAAGCCTTTAGCCATTCCCCCTGTGTTAGACATTGTGGATGATGCTTTTTTGAGTCAAGCCTGACCCCTGATTCCTTACCTCCGGCTCTCAGTAAGCCCGACTGGTATTACAGGGTCCCAGACTCTCATAAATATTTATTTTGAAACCCTGCTGCTGATTCTGAAACTATTTCACAGGGTCCTAAGGGAGTTAAGGCCTTAACAGCAAAAAAACCCTACCCCCTCCGACAGAGATTCCAGGGCACTGGACAGATGGGGAAAAAAGGTTTATACATCTGCAACCTTGGCAAACAGGGCCTTAAACTGTCAATGTCATGTGCTTAAGTACCAACAGCATGTTATGGGATTGCTGAAACAGAAAATTATGTTGATTTCAGAATGTGCAGAAAATAAGGAATTGCAGGAATTATTGCATGCAGCTGAACAAGTTGGAAAGCATACTTTGCAATATGGTTTTGATTCTTTATAGAGGCCTCCTGCAGGGCTGCAGTTACTGGATCTGTGATTAGGAGGCATGCCTGGCTAAAGGAACAAAATTTGCCTGATCATGTTAAAGCTAAATTACTAGATGCACCTTTACAGCATGATTCTCTGTTTGGTATTAAGGCAGAAGAGGTTTTAAAGAAAATGGAAGACAAAGTTAAGTCTATGCAAATTGTTTTATTTCTTACAAGTGCAGCCACCTAGATTCAGTAGACATTGGCCTACAAAAAAATGGTCCTTTCCTGTGTCAGACAGAGCTCAAAGGGGCAAATCCAGATGCCCTAAGGGTTCCAGGTACCTGGCTCAAGACTCATACAGGTCAAAGCAATGGGGGCGCATCCACCTCCAAATCTGGAGGAGATAAAGTGCAAACCTACAGAAAGCAATCCCAATGACTTCCCTCTGTCTACACCAAGCACTTATCTTTTGGTAGCACCCATAGGGGGAAAATTAGCACGTTTTGCTCGAAATTGGCAGTTAAGAACCCAGGACAAGTGGGTACTGAACATCGTATCACAGGGATACAGATTCCATTTCCACACTCTGCCAATGACGAATGGTTGGCCAGACCTGCCAAAAAAACAATGGGCAGAGGCACAGAAACAGGTTACGTCCCTCATGGATATGGGGGCCATTCAGACAGTACCAGAACAGGAGAAAGGACAAGGTTTTTACTCAAGACTGTTCTTGGTACCCAGAAAGGACAAGGCCTGGCAGCCAATACTGGATTTATCAATTCTGAACACATACCTGGACGTTCTAAAATTCAAAATGCTCACTTTGCAACAGCTTCTGCCCATATTGGGCAAGAATGCTTGGCTGGTGACTTTAGACTTAAAAGAGGCATACCTGCATGTCCCAATAAGACAGTCATGCAGAAGATACCTCAGATTCAAGGCTGGCTTAATGCATTACCAATTCTCTGCACTGTCCTTTGGCTTATCTACTGCACCCAGGGTCTTCACAAAGTGCCTGTCACCAGTAATTGCATTTTGCAGACAAAAAAGTATTCAGATATATCCTTACTTGGATGACTGTCTCATTCAAGCAGAGAACAAGGACACTCTTCTACAACACCTGGCATTTGTGAAAAGGCTTCTAGCATGCCTAGGGTACACAATAAATGAAAAGAAATCACAACTGATACCCTCTCAAAAGATAACATTCCTGGGTGCAAGCTTGCATACAACTGCCCAGATGGCTTACCTCATGCCAGACAAACAAAGGCAACTGACTACTTACTTCAAACTGATGGCAACAAAAACCCAGTCTTCTGCAAGACAAATTCTGTAGGCTCTGGGTTTCATGGCATCCTGTATCCTACTAATTCCATATGCAAGACTGCATATGAGGAAACTTCAATGGTACCTAAAAAGTTTATGGAGACAGCATTCACACAGTCTGGAAACAATGATTCCTCTCATCCCCTGCCTGCAACAGGAGTTTCTATGGTGGGCAAAGGCCTGTCACCAAAACATGGGCTGGCCCTTCACTCTACCCCCTGCCAGACAAACCTTAACAACAGATGCATCAGATTATGCCTGGGGGGCCACATTTCGGGAAGAAGCATTCAGAGCATATGAGCACCAAATCAAATGCATCTACATATCAACCAGAAAGAGATGCTAGCTGTTCAAAATGCCCTAACAGCATTCAAGGACTTACTTCATCCAGGACAACTACTGATAAAGACGGACAACACCACAGTCATGTGGTATATAAACAAGCAAGGGGGCACACACTCATACCCCCTTTGCAGAATAGCCATGGCACTGTGGGACACAGCTTTGACCTACCAGATAAATCTTCAAGCTCATTTCCTGCCAGGAAAACAGAACACTCTGGCAGACGATTTAAGCAGAAACCTTATGGATCCTCACGAGTGGAAAGTAAATCCACAAGTATTCAGCATGTTAACAGAAAAATGGGGGAGACCAGACACAGATCTATTTGCCTCTCCTCAAAATTATCAACTGAAAAGATTCTGCACAAGGACTTGTCACAGACAAGCATGGAAAGTGGACGCCCTATCTTTCAGCTGGAAAAACCTGTCAGTTTACGCCTTTCCTCCTCTGCCTCTTCTATCCAAGATCCTCCTAAAAGTCACACAAGAGAAGCCAAAGATGATATTAATTGCCCCGGACTGGCCCTGCCAATACTGGTACCCAATCCTAAGGAACTTGTCTCAATACCCAGCTTGGACCTTGCCTCAAAGACTACAACTACTGTCCCAGCAAAACAATCAGATCCTGCACAGTCACCTACAGACTCTGAACCTGGCAGCATGGCTAATCATGTAATCATACCAACGACACCTCTCAGTAAAGCTGTGATGGATGTCATTTTGGAAGCCAGAAGGCCTAGTACTAGAAAATCTTATGCTGACAAATGGAAGAGATTTTGTGCTTGGAATCAAGCACAAGGAACTGATACAGCAGAACCACATATTCCTCAGATATTACAATACTTAACTGAGATGCTTGACAAAGGCCTATCTTTCTCATCAATCAAAATCCATGCCTCTGCCATTTCGGCTCATTACAATACAGAGCCAACAATCTATTCTCATCCCTTACTAAAGCATTATCTTAGAGGAGCCAAAAACCTAAGGCCTCCTAGAAGATCACCATTACCTGCATGGGACCTCAATTATGTGTTGGAAAAACTCACCCTGCCTCCATTTGAACCAGCCACTACCGCTGATATAAAGTTCTTATCATGGAAGACAGCCCTGCTACTAGCAATTCTAGCAATTACTTCAGCAAGAAGGGTTTCAGAGCTACAGGCCCTCATGGCTGTAGAGCCTTTTATCATATTTTACCCAGACAGGGTGTCTCTGAGGACAAATCCTACTTTTATGCCTAAGGTGCTTTCCAGTGTGGCTTTTAACCAAACAATTCATCTGCCAATTTTTTATCCAAATCCACAGAACAAAGGGAAGAGAATTCTGCATTCCTTGGACGTACACAGACAGCTAAGATTCTACTTGAGCAGGACAAAAGCTCTAAGAAAACCTGAGCAATTACTAGTGTCATATGCTGCAGGATCAGAAGGAAAGGATATGTCAAAGCAGACAGTTTCAAAGTGGATAAGCCACTGCATCCGTTTCTGCTACTCACACCATGGTAAACCTGTGCCCAAGGGCATTAGGTCTCATTACACCAGAGCTGCAGCTACTTCGGCAGCCTTTCTCAGAGGAGTACCAACCAAAGACATTCTAGAGGGTGCTACTTGGAATTCTGTTCACACCTTTACAAAGCATTACCATTTGCCTGTCTACTCTAAGTCCAGGGCAGGCTTTGCCACTGCAGTGGTGCAGGGCCTTATAGCTGCACCTAATGCTGTTTAGCTCCAGCCTCCTAACCATAGCTTTGGGATTCTTCCCAAATGTAATGACTGCAACAGTGAAACACGAAGAACATAGTACAGTTGTGTACACTTACCATAAGTGTAGATGTTCGAGTGTATTCACTGTTACAGTCCAGGTTACCCTCCCACCATCCCCCTGTCATTCTACAGTTTATCTTTCCTTTTCTATCTTCTACAACCTGTGTGGTGTATTTGCATGTAGATGAAGGTAAAGTTTATATTGATGCATGTATGTGTATATATATATATATATATATATATATATATATATATATATATATATATATAATATTGCTACCTTTTTGGGGGCACCTAACATCGGGGGCAAGAAAAACTAAAGAAAATGGCGTTGGCTGCATGTTTTATACCCCTGACAACCTGACATCATGGAAGGGAAGACAGCAACTGACGCAGGACCCAAGACTTTGGAATTCAGGCTGACTGAGGGCAACCTGCCAGCAGATTACCCAAATGTAATGACTGCAACAGTGAATACACTCAAACATCTACATTTATGGTAAGTGTACACAACTGTACTTTTCTGTTGGCCTGGGAACCCAGGGAAGTGTAAGAGTAATGTAATGTTTATCAGAACTGCAATTTCAATTTAAACAGAGAGAATCAGAAGGCATTAAGCATTTTTTGTCTTGATCATTCAACTCACAGCACTGTCGTGCTCTATATATGTAAGTTATCTTAAACTTGTGTTTTCTTTTAGAAATAGCTAGAAACTAGAAAGATTAGACTGTGTTTTTCTGTGATGCCAGAACTGTCCTATTGAATTATTTTAAGTATTTCTCTGTGATCTCTGAAGTCTTGACTAGCACCATGTAGTAAGAAGTATTGTCTTGTGTTTTTAGTATTTTTTATTAAATATTTTTAAACCTTTCAACTGTGACTGTTTTTTGTAGAGATAATTTAAGCTCTTTAGCGTACTTGCATGCCTTTGGGTAAATTGTACAAAGCCACTCTAATAGCTTTAGCCCTGGCTATACTACCAATTGAATAATAATATTGCACAGTAATAATTGGAGACCCTTTTAAGGGCCTTTGAGTAGCTGATAAATATTAGTGGGTGGTGGCAGCTGGTACTACCATATAGTCTGGGAGAAAGTGGCACAGCTGGAGAACCTGTGCCAGCCTTCCCCAGGAGTGTCTGTGTGGTTGTATAAACTCTTATCAAAAAGTGCATGTGTGTGTGTGTGTGTGTGTATGAGCTACTTGGGCAGGGACACAAAGCACTGGCTGGACAGAGAGGGAGCTAGAGGTTTTAGCTTTCCAACTAGGCTGAGATCTGGACCCTATAGCTGTGCCAGTACGAAGTCTTACTGGGGACCTGGAGAGCAAGGGAGCGACCAGCCCCATACTGACTGTGATCTCTGTGTGCTCTTAAGGGAAATTGCACTTTACTGTGTGTATTTGTTAATCTTTCCTCATATATGAGATGCCCTCTCTGTTGTTAGTAGTGAGGACTGAGGCTCCTTGATTGCTGGGCCAGGGCACAAGTGTCACAGTAAGTACTACAGCAGTGTCCTGAATGGCCCTAAAACACTGAGCAAAGTAAGTTATTATCAAAATTAGTAAACTGGTGTATGGTTTAAAATTATTTATTTATTTACATTTGTTTACCGGGTAGTGTCCACTGGACAAAAAGTCCTTTTTCATTGGAGGCCAAATGAAACCAAAAACCAAGTGTACGAAAAAAGCACAGACTGGCTGAAAAATAATTCCCTTTACCTCAAATAAATTAAAATGGTAAAAACAAAAGCAAATATCCAAATAAGGTCAAGTAAGGTAAGTGCTTTCATTTGGCGGTTGCCAAACTTTTTCAAACAGGTGAAACATCACTACTCCCCCACTTCGGAGGTCAGAAAGGTTACAGCAACGTCAGCAAACAGGGCAACAACAAAATCAAAGGAGAAATTGGGGGCCACAGAACCAATTTCATGCTTGGGGGACTTTTTCAAGGGGAAGGAACAACTATCACAGAGGCCAGTGGAGAGGCCACTAGTGTGTGCAACATCTGTACCAAGTTGCCCTGACATTTATACAAACAATTCTAAAGACTTTATAGTATAGAATTATTCTAATTATGTCTTTGATAATCGTATTTGTGTCTTGTTGTCACGAGGACACACACTCATTCCTAACAAAAATATGAGTATTGTGCATTCCACAATTGGCCTTAAAGTTTTTGTTCGGAAATTAAATTTGAGTTTGTTATTTCAAAATACAGAACAGGTAATGAAACCATTCTATATTTCTAGTTTATACAACCCTCCATTGCATCCCACTTTGGAAATTTTTGAAAAATTGTGTGAACTAGACTTTCGTGCACTTGACACTTCGGGAACAAAAAATAAGAAATATAATTTAACTAAAGAGGAGAACGAGATGTTAAAGACACTAATGGAAACAAAAAGTGTTAGACTTATAAAGCCAGACAAAGGAGGTGGTATGACAATATTTAATACCCATGATTATAACATCAAAATAGAAGCTATATTAAATAGTAATACATATAAAAGGAGCTCCATTAATGAAATAAATAGAGCTTATAGGCGCATTAGAGGGATCCTTCATGATTTGTTTATTGAAGGGGATATAAATATTGATGAATTTAATTACATGAACGTTAGTCATCCAAGGACTCCAACTATGTTTGGAGTCCCAAAAATTCATAAAGATGTAAACACACCCCCCTTCAGACCCATTGTGGACGCACAGGGTTCCATCACCAATCCAATAGCAAAATTCATTGATAACAAATTGAAACCATATATACATGCAGAAAATCACTTATTAAAAGATTCTTGGGATTTTTTGTCCACGATAGGGTCTGTAACATACAATGAAAAGGATATATTCCTAACTATAGATGTCAAAGACTTATATTCTGTCATTCCACACCAGCAAGGAATGGATTGGGTAAATTTATATTTGATGGAAAAGGGTTTAATTCAAAACAGTATTAACTTATTTGATCAATTAATAGATATTATTTTAAAAAATAACTTTATACTCTTTAATAATAATATCTATTTACAAAATGAAGGTGTAGCTATGGGGTCTCCATGAGGAGGCCTCTATGCAAATATAGTAATGTGTGTATGGGAAAAGAAATTTATTTTTAATTCCCCATTTTTTATTCATTGTGCGACTTACTTACGTTTTTTCGATGATATACTTATTTTATGGAATGGAAATGAAGAAGGGATAGATGAATTTTTAAATTACATTAATTTAACTACTTCCTTTTTAAAATTTGCAGCTACATTTAATAATAATTCAATAGCTTATTTGGATGTCTTACTAGAAAAAGACTACAACAACAAGAGATATATATCAAAAATGTTTCGAAAAAATACCTATAGCAATAGTTTTTTGCACTTTGATAGCTGCCATCCTTATGCTCAAAAAAGAGCAGTTCTAAAAGGCCAATTTGTTAGAGCAGCAAGAATGATTAGTAATAGGGATGATTTCATATCTGAATGTTTGAATCAATGTGGAATGTTCAAAAACAGAGGGTATCCTAGTAGACTGATAAATGATGTTATGATAGAAATAATAACTAAACGTGACAATTTATATTTTAAACCTCTATTGAATCAAATGAACAATACAATTACAGATTCTATAGAGGCTAGTATTATGGAAGATATGAAGATACAATTGAATACCTCTGACTCGATTAATTTTACGTACAATGTTATTAACATTCAAACTACTAGTGAAGTAAAAAACTTCACTAGAAGTTTTATCACTGCCTTTAATTCTGACAGTGGTTCCATTAATAAGATACTTACAAAAAATTGGGAACTTTTAATAGCTGATCCATTTTTACACCAGCATTTTAATTATAATCCATCAATAGTGTATAAAAAGGGTATGAATCTGAAAAAATGTTTGGAAAATACACATAATACAAAACAAGGGAGAATGTATAAATGTGGTAGGTGTAAATATTGCAGTTATGTGTTTGAAACCACTGAATTAATAATTAATGGTACAAAGATTCGACTAAAGGAAAAAGGTAGTTGTACTAGTGAAAAGATAGTATATTGTGCCCTATGTTGTACATGTACGGCGTTTTACGTAGGTAAAACGGAAAGGAAATTGAAAGACCATATGGGAGAACACAATAGAGCTATACGTGATTGCAATGAAATGAATGCTTTAGCTAGACATGTTATTACTCAGGCATCCCATTCTTTTAAATTTGTTGTGCTAGATGCTTTAAATTTGGATGCCAGGGGTGGTACATGGCAACCACTATTAAAAAAATTAGAATTACAATGGCAAATAAAACTTAATGCACACAATTGGCCAGAACTTAATAATGCCATTTCTATTGCTAGTATTTTAAAATTAAAATCTCTTGTGAGATAATTAGTTCACAGGTCATCTTTTTGCATACATATACTTATTATACACTTATTATACATATTATACACATAATACATATAAGGTATAGGGACAGTACGTATCTCAGAATTTCATACCTTTTACACATTATAGTTATGTTTATTCTTGAGTGGTTTCTAGTTCTATTATACTTTTTTTATTTTTATTCATAGGCACACTGTAGATAACTTTACTATATATACACAATTATTTCATTTTATATAAATCAAACATTTAGTACTTGTACACCTTTTGTACTTGAATGTGTATATATACTATATTTATATTCATATAGTTTTTGAATAATTATACATTTTTTTGTATTCACTTATATTATTCACACATACCATATATTTACATATCTATTACATTATATTCTAAGTATTATTATTTATTTATCGAAGACATTATACTTATTACTGTCAATTTTATATATGCTACTATAGATTTACAAATTGATTATATATGTTTTGAAGTTTATTTATTATAGTGATTGTATACCATATTTTTAACAATATTTTTTTAATAATAATATTAAAATATTAAAAACAATACTTTAAAATAAAAACATTACTTATAACAATATTGTGTCAAGTTTAGATGTTGTTAAGTTCAAGTTAACTACATTACACATAGTATTTAATTATTACACCCTCATTTTGGGCATTTAAAAGGTTTCCTTTCGTAAAATAATATAAAATAATATACATTTTACGAAAATAAAATATATTTTTAAAACACCCCTTCTTTTCAATACACCCCCTTAAACACACTTTTACTAGTTTACTTATAGGGTTGGTTTGCCATTCGGCTACATCGCCCTAATTTTGGTATTAATTTTGTTATTGCTATCCTTATAGGAATTTATAGGAATGAATATGATGCAAGGTTTCTTAATTTTATAGTCACCGTTACATGTGAATAATTATCTGTAGGTTGACGATATTTACCTGTTGATAAAAGGTCTGTTCAAGATGCACGTGTAATGGAGATTGTTTAGGCATCAAGTTGTTGTAGGTTTCCGGTGAAAAGTAATATAATGTTATTTAAAAGTCCTATTTTACATAATTTAACTTTTAAAGTTTTTACTATATTAATATGTATATAGGAAGTTTTACATGGTTCGTTTTCCGATGATTTCATGTATGGTTTGAGGGTTGTTTTTTTATTAACAGAAGCGATAGTGTACTATGTGTAGACAGATGTTAACAGTTGATCTACAAAATGTTAAGTTTATTGGGTTATTTGTTATATTATTTAGGATACATTGTTTCTTTAAGGTTCCACAGTTAAAGAATGGATTACATCACTAAATTGGCGTATTTAACCAACTGGAAGTGATGTTTCACCTGTTTGAAAAAGTTGGGCAACCGCCAAACGAAAGCACTTACCTTACTTGACCTTATTTGGATATTTGCTTTTGTTTGTAGCATTTTAATTTATTCAAAGTAAAGGGAATTATTTTTCAGCCAGTCTGTGCTTTTTTCGTACACTTTTTCATTGGAGGCCCAGAAGGAAAAGCTCCAGTAAACATAGTTATACAATGTATATAAAAGCATAAAAAAGGTTACAAGTTACAAGAGCTGCAGGTGTTGCAAATAAGACAGCAAAAACAGTGAGTAGCATAAAACATAGTAAATAGGATAAAATGAAATTACAAGACAGTAAAAACATTGATATAATATAAACATTTAACGATTTACATTTTTTTTCTTATATTTTGTGAAGGGGTGCCTTCCTCAAGTGTTTTGAGAGCTGTGGTCAGAGTAGTAGAGGAAAAAGGGGGTATAGGTTAGAAAAATGCCAACAAAATATGCACGATACACTTGGTTTGTTATTTCCTACTCAGAGAAGTCTGTCTGTCTGCCTCTCTGTCTTTACCATCCTTTAATTCAGACATATTGTTTTCCTTCAATCCAATCCCACCGGTGGTTATCCTGTTTCCTACATTCTTCACTGCCATTAAACTTCACATAGTCTTTTTCTACATGAGTCACACTCTCACAGTTATTACAGACAACTCTGTGTACCTCCTTTCACACTCTCACAGTTATTACAGACAACTCTGTGTACCTCCTTTCACACTCTCACAGTTATTACAGACAACTCTGTGTACCTCCTTTCACACTCTCACACCTATTACAGACAACTCTGTGTACCTCCTTTCACACTCTCACAGTTATTACAGACAACTCTGTGTACCTCCTTTCACACTCTCACACCTATTACAGACAACTCTGTGTACCTCCTTTCACACTCTCACAATTATTATAGACACCAGTTTAGGATTCAAAGTTTGCTTTGGAGGATTTTACTAGCGCTCTTATTTGTTTGTTCAGACTGAGAGATTGCTTCCAATTGGTCACCTGCTCCTTCTTGGTCCTGGACAGCATTTTTTTCCTTTTATTATAGAGTTTATTTTTTGCAGATGTCCACTAGACAGGTTTACTCTTCCTTGAGGAGGATGATTTTTGTCCTGTTGGGTATTCCTGATTCTATGCAGCTATATAAGTGCTCGTATAGTACTTTGGTGTTGGTTTGCACATATGTGCCAGTTCCTATGGAGGGGAGGGAGCTATGAAGCTGTTTATACTTCTCTCAGGAGGTTGTAGTCAGCTTTCAAGAAGTTTTTTTATTTGACCCTATTTACGGGGTGGTCGGGGGAGATGGTGACTTCAAAAGTGACAACTTTGTGGTCGGATCTTACCAGGGAGGATGACACCAAGGCATGATGCAGTGGTTACTCATGTTGTTTAATACCAAGTCCAAGATATTTTCACATCTTGTAGGGGTGTCAACCAGCTGTTCCAAGGCATTTGCATTGACAAAATCAAGGAATCCCTGGGCATTTGTGTTTTGTCATGAGTAGTTCTTGGATAATTAAAGTCACCTATGATCAGGGTAAAGGGTTGAATCTTGACAGATTTGAAGAGGTCCAAATAGGTGGAGTGGGCATCTTGAGTCAAAGTTGGGGTCCTGTAGCTAGCTGTGATTTGAATAGGGGTCCTGTCAATGGTTAATTGCACCTGGGGTGTCAACTGTGCATCATAAGGTTTAACCAGACTGGAGGTGTGTATGTCTTTCAACTCCACCTACTCTTGCTTTACTGCCCCCGGTTTGGGGTCTGAATGTATGATAGGATGAGTAACCTGGTATGGCTGGGGTGATCATTAACAATGCTTGCAATGATTGCAGCTTCATGCTTAGACTCTTAGCATTTAGCAGCATGACCTTTAATTTGCATTTTGATGAAATTTTCATGTTGGTAGTTTTGACCTCATGGCTTTGCCTAAAAAAAGGCACTATGGTGGAGGCAAGATCTTTTGCTAGGAGCATGAAGCCTAAGGGAGACAGATGCAGGCCACCTCTGCCAAATCATTGTGGTTTATCAGTCATGTCTTCCCAGGCTGTCAGGTACTGGATCCCCTTGGAATGACACCAGAAACTAAGCCAATTGTTAAAGTCAATAATTTTCTGTTTGTATTGAGGCATCATTCTGAGTAACAGTAGAATGCAATTTAAGGCTAGGAACATACCTGCCTGGGACACATATTCAGCAATCTCTATCATGTCTCTTTTCATGTAGTCCAGGGAGGTACATATCAAGTCATTCACGCCAACATGGACTATGACAGAGTCATAACAGTACCTGTTGTTGAGCGACTTGAGTGCATGTGTGATATGGGGGATTCTGGCACCTGACAAACAACTAACCATGACTTTCTCCTTATCCAGCCTGGTGAGGGGCACATCTGTGTGTCTCACAATGGAGTCTCCTATGTGGCTGTGAGACAGGTGTGTGGACTGTGTGGGGTGTGGTGGGCAGTGGACTTTGTGTGTTTTTTGCATCAGAGGTCTGTCTTGTTTGAGTATGTTTTTGTTGAGGACCTCCACATATGTGGTTGTGTGTTGTGTAAGTGTGCATGGTGCTTGAGTTGTGGTGTTTATACTGACAATCTTCTCCATCCCAGATATACTGGCTTGCGAGGGAGAGAGCATTGACTCTAGGATCATAATGTAATTGCATCTCTCACTAATTGTGTTCCTAGATGGTAGTGGTAGAGGGTTGTCTGTGTACATGAGGCACTTGCTGCACTGTCTCAGGATGCCCATATCAACCAGACTGCCAGGAGAACACGTAGGAGATTGTCCATCCTTATTTGTCAGAAACTGAGGGAGCGAGGCCAAAGAGAGCTAAGAGGGTAAAGGGTGGAAGGAGTAAGAGTAGTACTGAGGGAGCGAGGCCAGTGAGAGCTAAGAGGGTAAAGGGTGGAAGGAGTAAGAGTAGTACTGAGGGAGCGAGGCCAGTGAGAGCTAAGAGGGTAAAGGGTGGAAGGAGTAAGAGTAGTACTGAGGGAGCGAGGCCAAAGAGAGCTAAGAGGGTAAAGGGTGGAAGGAGTAAGAGTAGTACTGAGGAGCGAGGCCAGTGAGAGCTAAGAGGGTAAAGGGTGGAAGGAGTAAGAGTAGTACTGAGGAGCGAGGCCAAAGAGAGCTAAGAGGGTAAAGGGTGGAAGGAGTAAGAGTAGTACTGAGGGAGCGAGGCCAAAGAGAGCTAAGAGGGTAAAGGGTGGAAGGAGTAAGAGTAGTACTGAGAGAGCGAGGCCAAAGAGAGCTAAGAGGGTAAAGGGTGGAAGGAGTAAGAGTAGTACTGAGGGAGCGAGGCCAGTGAGAGCTAAGAGGGTAAAGGGTGGAAGGAGTAAGAGTAGTACTGAGGGAGCGAGGCCAGTGAGAGCTAAGAGGGTAAAGGGTGGAAGGAGTAAGAGTAGTACTGAGAGAGCGAGGCCAAAGAGAGCTAAGAGGGTAAAGGGTGGAAGGAGTAAGAGTAGTACTGAGGGAGCGAGGCCAAAGAGAGCTAAGAGGGTAAAGGGTGGAAGGAGTAAGAGTAGTACTGAGGGAGCGAGGCCAGTGAGAGCTAAGAGGGTAAAGGGTGGAAGGAGTAAGAGTAGTACTGAGGAGCGAGGCCAAAGAGAGCTAAGAGGGTAAAGGGTGGAAGGAGTAAGAGTAGTACTGAGGAGCGAGGCCAAAGAGAGCTAAGAGGGTAAAGGGTGGAAGGAGTAAGAGTAGTACTGAGGGAGCGAGGCCAGTGAGAGCTAAGAGGGTAAAGGGTGGAAGGAGTAAGAGTAGTACTGAGGGAGCGAGGCCAAAGAGAGCTAAGAGGGTAAAGGGTGGAAGGAGTAAGAGTAGTACTGAGGAGCGAGGCCAAAGAGAGCTAAGAGGGTAAAGGGTGGAAGGAGTAAGAGTAGTACTGAGGAGCGAGGCCAAAGAGAGCTAAGAGGGTAAAGGGTGGAAGGAGTAAGAGTAGTACTGAGGAGCGAGGCCAGTGAGAGCTAAGAGGGTAAAGGGTGGAAGGAGTAAGAGTAGTACTGAGGAGCGAGGCCAGTGAGAGCTAAGAGGGTAAAGGGTGGAAGGAGTAAGAGTAGTACTGAGGGAGCGAGGCCAAAGAGAGCTAAGAGGGTAAAGGGTGGAAGGAGTAAGAGTAGTACTGAGGGAGCGAGGCCAGTGAGAGCTAAGAGGGTAAAGGGTGGAAGGAGTAAGAGTAGTACTGAGGGAGCGAGGCCAAAGAGAGCTAAGAGGGTAAAGGGTGGAAGGAGTAAGAGTAGTACTGAGGGAGCGAGGCCAGTGAGAGCTAAGAGGGTAAAGGGTGGAAGGAGTAAGAGTAGTACTGAGGGAGCGAGGCCAGTGAGAGCTAAGAGGGTAAAGGGTGGAAGGAGTAAGAGTAGTACTACTAGGTGACCACACAAGTGCTACTAAGGGACAACTTCTAGCTGCAGTACCTCACCAAGGGTTAACAACTGTCCAGCTGCAGCAAACCTGTATCAGACTATGCTACTCAATTTAAGGGTTAAGAAAACTGTAAATCTCATAAAATACACAGATGAACCACTACAGACATAAAACAGAACTCACAGTATGAAGAAATACAGTTAAATAGTAATGAAATGTAGAAAAACAGTAACAAGTTTTAGTAAATAGCAGTGAAATACAGTTAATCAGTAAATTTTCTGTAAAACAGTGCAAGTGTGATAAATTAGCTCACACACATTATATATATATATATATATGTATATATATATATATATATATATATATATATATATATATATATGTATATATATATATATATATATATATATATATATATATATATATGTATATATATATATATATATATATATAAGGTCTATAGCGTACATATCCGGACAAAGTTAATGTTTGAATATGTAATAAAATAAAATTTAAAAAAAAAGTAAAAGGAAAGGGTTTAAGCAGGGGGGGAAGCACCCTTGCACTCCCCATGTGGGGGTCTGTGCCCCCCACACCTCCCACTACTAAAATAGACCAACTCCGAGATCGCACTTCAGTGCACTACAGTGTGGACATGGGAAATTTCCCATTCCCTACACTGTAGCACAATCTTGGAGTTGGTATATTTAAGTAGTGGGGGGTGTGGGGGGTGCAGGGGCACTTGCCCCCCCTGCTTACACCCTTTAGTTATTTATTTTTTTTTAATTTGTAAACATATTCGAACAGTTACATGTTCGATTGCTAAAGGTCAACCTTTAGCGATTTGAACATTTAAGTGTTCGGATATGTAATATAGACCTATATATATATATATATATATATATATGTGTGTGTGTGTGTGTGTGTGTGTGTGTGTGTATATCCATCCCATAATATAGTTATTCTATAGAATAGTTAGTTTAGCGTGTGCGTGTGGGGGGGGTGACTTTACAATCTGAGTCAAGAGAAAGAAAAGGACAAGGAATCAGGCAGAGAAAAAGGCAGAAGGAAAAGATTCAAGTGAAAAAGCCAGATGAATCCCCACCAAAAATAGCTAAAAATGTTCTCTGAAGTGGACATCTTCACTCAGGCCTGACCCAAAAGGTGCACTGAGATCAGAACCAGCAGCTTCATGGCTGTGCTAAGTATTTTAGTGCTGCTTTATTACAGTTTAAATTCCCACTCTGGCCATTTACTTTCAGGAGAATAGCTTACAGTGTTTTGCATTGAAGCAAAACAGAAACAGGTTGTTTCACTAGAGTGGTGAACATTTTCATCCAGAAGTTATTTAAAAGGTGGGTGCCATCTTTAAATCCCCACAGCAGCTGATCTTCTCTTGTCATTGAGTGTCCTCATATAAGTGTTTTATAAGTTCAGAGGTTCATAGGTGTGTACTAGGCTAATGGCCCTGGGGCCTTTACAAGCCTAGCCATAGGATTACCCTGGCATAGTGCCACCTGACCCTTGTTCCCAGTGCCTCTGTCGAGTAGAGCCACTGAAGTTATCCCCAGGGTGAATTTTCTATTTCCCACCCACTCATCAAGATTTTTCTTGAAGAGGGTCAGCGAGGTGCTCTGCTTGACATATATGGGAAGTCTATTCCATAGCATGGATAGTCTCTGAGTTATGAACCTGTCCCTCCAGTATGTTTTGTTGATTGTGGTAATGAGGTTGAGGTTTCTGGAGTGTGTGGTGTGGAGGGATTGGGATTTCTTTAGATGTAGCATTTCTAACAGAGCTGGGTCAGACATGGCTTTGCAAATCAAGCAGAGATCACCTCTAAGTAGACGATATGAGACAGAGAATATTTGGAGTTTTTTTAAGTCTGTCCATATAGGACAAGTGTTTAAGGCCTAGGATCCTTTCTGTGAGGTACTTTTGCAGCCTCTCCAGTTGTTGCAGGTATCTAGTGAGGTACATGCCAAATGGGGCATTGTACTCGATGATTGGCCTAATGAGGGAAGAGTAGAGGGAGACGATGACCTCTTTCTTCCTGGATGCAAAACCCTTAGTAATGAGATGTGCCACATAGAAGGACTTTCTGACCACAGTGGCCATGTGGTGATCAAAAGAGAGGTTGCTGTCAAACTGTGTTTCCAGATCTCTTATAATGCTTTCTGCGTTCAGTGGACTACCATCAATGTGGTAATTCATGGTAACCAGGTTTTTCCCAAAGGGGATGATGACACATTTTTTTTGGCATTGAGCTTAAGGCCATGGTTCTGACACCAGTCGTTGGTCTTAGTGAGGCCATTCTGTAGAAAATATGGTATGGTTTGAGGGTTGTTTTTTTATTAACAGAAGCGATAGTGTACTATGTGTAGACAGATGTTAACAGTTGATCTACAAAATGTTAAGTTTATTGGGTTATTTGTTATATTATTTAGGATACATTGTTTCTTTAAGGTTCCACAGTTAAAGAATGGATTACATCACTAAATTGGCGTATTTAACCAACTGGAAGTGATGTTTCACCTGTTTGAAAAAGTTGGGCAACCGCCAAATGAAAGCACTTACCTTACTTGACCTTATTTGGATATTTGCTTTTGTTTGTAGCATTTTAATTTATTCAAAGTAAAGGGAATTATTTTTCAGCCAGTCTGTGCTTTTTTCGTACACTTTTTCATTGGAGGCCCAGAAGGAAAAGCTCCAGTAAACATAGTTATACAATGTATATAAAAGCATAAAAAAGGTTACAAGTTACAAGAGCTGCAGGTGTTGCAAATAAGACAGCAAAAACAGTGAGTAGCATAAAACATAGTAAATAGGATAAAATGAAATTACAAGACAGTAAAAACATTGATATAATATAAACATTTAACGATTTACATTTTTTTTCTTATATTTTGTGAAGGGGTGCCTTCCTCAAGTGTTTTGAGAGCTGTGGTCAGAGTAGTAGAGGAAAAAGGGGGTATAGGTTAGAAAAATGCCAACAAAATATGCACGATACACTTGGTTTGTTATTTCCTACTCAGAGAAGTCTGTCTGTCTGCCTCTCTGTCTTTACCATCCTTTAATTCAGACATATTGTTTTCCTTCAATCCAATCCCACGGTGGTTATCCTGTTTCCTACATTCTTCACTGCCATTAAACTTCACATAGTCTTTTCTACATGAGTCACACTCTCACAGTTATTACAGACAACTCTGTGTACCTCCTTTCACACTCTCACAGTTATTACAGACAACTCTGTGTACCTCCTTTCACACTCTCACAGTTATTACAGACAACTCTGTGTACCTCCTTTCACACTCTCACACCTATTACAGACAACTCTGTGTACCTCCTTTCACACTCTCACAGTTATTACAGACAACTCTGTGTACCTCCTTTCACACTCTCACACCTATTACAGACAACTCTGTGTACCTCCTTTCACACTCTCACAATTATTATAGACACCAGTTTAGGATTCAAAGTTTGCTTTGGAGGATTTTACTAGCGCTCTTATTTGTTTGTTCAGACTGAGAGATTGCTTCCAATTGGTCACCTGCTCCTTCTTGGTCCTGGACAGCATTTTTTTCCTTTTATTATAGAGTTTATTTTTTGCAGATGTCCACTAGACAGGTTTACTCTTCCTTGAGGAGGATGATTTTTGTCCTGTTGGGTATTCCTGATTCTATGCAGCTATATAAGTGCTCGTATAGTACTTGGTGTTGGTTTGCACATATGTGCCAGTTCCTATGGAGGGGAGGGAGCTATGAAGCTGTTTATACTTCTCTCAGGAGGTTGTAGTCAGCTTTCAAGAAGTTTTTTTATTTGACCCTATTTACGGGGTGGTCGGGGGAGATGGTGACTTCAAAAGTGACAACTTTGTGGTCGGATCTTACCAGGGAGGATGACACCAAGGCATGATGCAGTGGTTACTCATGTTGTTTAATACCAAGTCCAAGATATTTTCACATCTTGTAGGGGTGTCAACCAGCTGTTCCAAGGCATTTGCATTGACGAAATCAAGGAATCCCTGGGCATTTGTGTTTTGTCATGAGTAGTTCTTGGATAATTAAAGTCACCTATGATCAGGGTAAAGGGTTGAATCTTGACAGATTTGAAGAGGTCCAAATAGGTGGAGTGGGCATCTTGAGTCAAAGTTGGGGTCCTGTAGCTAGCTGTGATTTGAATAGGGGTCCTGTCAATGGTTAATTGCACCTGGGGTGTCAACTGTGCATCATAAGGTTTAACCAGCCTGGAGGTGTGTATGTCTTTCAACTCCACCTACTCTTGCTTTACTGCCCCCGGTTTGGGGTCTGAATGTATGATAGGATGAGTAACCTGGTATGGCTGGGGTGATCATTAACAATGCTTGCAATGATTGCAGCTTCATGCTTAGACTCTTAGCATTTAGCAGCATGACCTTTAATTTGCATTTTGATGAAATTTTCATGTTGGTAGTTTTGACCTCATGGCTTTGCCTAAAAAAAGGCACTATGGTGGAGGCAAGATCTTTTGCTAGGAGCATGAAGCCTAAGGGAGACAGATGCAGGCCACCTCTGCCAAATCATTGTGGTTTATCAGTCATGTCTTCCCAGGCTGTCAGGTACTGGATCCCCTTGGAATGACACCAGAAACTAAGCCAATTGTTAAAGTCAATAATTTTCTGTTTGTATTGAGGCATCATTCTGAGTAACAGTAGAGATGCAATTTAAGGCTAGGAACATACCTGCCTGGGACACATATTCAGCAATCTCTATCATGTCTCTTTTCATGTAGTCCAGGGAGGTACATATCAAGTCATTCACGCCAACATGGACTATGACAGAGTCATAACAGTACCTGTTGTTGAGCGACTTGAGTGCATGTGTGATATGGGGATTCTGGCACCTGACAAACAACTAACCATGACTTTCTCCTTATCCAGCCTGGTGAGGGGCACATCTGTGTGTCTCACAATGGAGTCTCCTATGTGGCTGTGAGACAGGTGTGTGGACTGTGTGTGGTGTGGTGGGCAGTGGAGTTTGTGTGGTTTTTGTGTCAGAGGTTTGTCTTGTTTGAGTATGTTTTTGTTGAGGACCTCCACATATGTTGGTGTGTGTTGTGTAAGTGTGCATGGTGCTTGAGTTGTGGTGTTTATACTGACAATCTTCTCCATCCCAGATGTACTGGCTTGAGTGGGAGAGAGCATTGAATCTAGGATCATAATGTAATTGCATGTCTCACTAATTGTGTTCCTAGGTGGTAGTAGTAGAGGGTTGTCTGTGTACATGAGGCACTTGCTGCACTGTCTCAGGATGCCCATATCAACCAGACTGCCAGGGGAGCACGTAGGAAATTGTCCATCCTTATTTGTCAGAAACTGAGGGAGCGAGGCCAAAGAGAGCTAAGAGGGTAAAGGGTGGAAGGAGTAAGAGTAGTACTGAGGGAGCGAGGCCAGTGAGAGCTAAGAGGGTAAAGGGTGGAAGGAGTAAGAGTAGTACTGAGGGAGCGAGGCCAAAGAGAGCTAAGAGGGTAAAGGGTGGAAGGAGTAAGAGTAGTACTGAGGGAGTGAGGCCAGTGAGAGCTAAGAGGGTAAAGGGTGGAAGGAGTAAGAGTAGTACTGAGGGAGCGAGGCCAGTGAGAGCTAAGAGGGTAAAGGGTGGAAGGAGTAAGAGTAGTACTGAGGGAGCGAGGCCAAAGAGAGCTAAGAGGGTAAAGGGTGGAAGGAGTAAGAGTAGTACTGAGGGAGCGAGGCCAGTGAGAGCTAAGAGGGTAAAGGGTGGAAGGAGTAAGAGTAGTACTGAGGGAGCGAGGCCAAAGAGAGCTAAGAGGGTAAAGGGTGGAAGGAGTAAGAGTAGTACTGAGGGAGCGAGGCCAAAGAGAGCTAAGAGGGTAAAGGGTGGAAGGAGTAAGAGTAGTACTGAGGGAGCGAGGCCAAAGAGAGCTAAGAGGGTAAAGGGTGGAAGGAGTAAGAGTAGTACTGAGGAGCGAGGCCAAAGAGAGCTAAGAGGGTAAAGGGTGGAAGGAGTAAGAGTAGTACTGAGGGAGCGAGGCCAGTGAGAGCTAAGAGGGTAAAGGGTGGAAGGAGTAAGAGTAGTACTGAGGGAGCGAGGCCAAAGAGAGCTAAGAGGGTAAAGGGTGGAAGGAGTAAGAGTAGTACTGAGGAGGCGAGGCCAAAGAGAGCTAAGAGGGTAAAGGGTGGAAGGAGTAAGAGTAGTACTGAGGAGCGAGGCCAGTGAGAGCTAAGAGGGTAAAGGGTGGAAGGAGTAAGAGTAGTACTGAGGGAGCGAGGCCAGTGAGAGCTAAGAGGGTAAAGGGTGGAAGGAGTAAGAGTAGTACTGAGGGAGCAAGGCCAAAGAGAGCTAAGAGGGTAAAGGGTGGAAGGAGTAAGAGTAGTACTGAGGGAGCGAGGCCAAAGAGAGCTAAGAGGGTAAAGGGTGGAAGGAGTAAGAGTAGTACTGAGGGGCGAGGCCAGTGAGAGCTAAGAGGGTAAAGGGTGGAAGGAGTAAGAGTAGTACTGAGGGAGCGAGGCCAGTGAGAGCTAAGAGGGTAAAGGGTGGAAGGAGTAAGAGTAGTACTGAGGGAGCGAGGCCAGTGAGAGCTAAGAGGGTAAGGGTGGAAGGAGTAAGAGTAGTACTGAGGGAGCGAGGCCAGTGAGAGCTAAGAGGGTAAAGGGTGGAAGGAGTAAGAGTAGTACTGAGGAGCGAGGCCAGTGAGAGCTAAGAGGGTAAAGGGTGGAAGGAGTAAGAGTAGTACTGAGGGAGCGAGGCCAGTGAGAGCTAAGAGGGTAAAGGGTGGAAGGAGTAAGAGTAGTACTGAGGGAGCGAGGCCAGTGAGAGCTAAGAGGGTAAAGGGTGGAAGGAGTAAGAGTAGTACTACTAGGTGACCACACAAGTGCTACTAAGGGAGAACTTCTAGCTGCAATACCTCACCAAGGGTTAACAACTGTCCAGCTCTGGATGCAGCAAACCTATATCAGACTATGCTACTCAATTTAAGGGTTAAGGAAACTGTAAAACTCATAAAATACACAGATGAACCACTACAGACAAAAAAACAGAACTCACAGTATGAAGAAATACAGTTAAATAGTAATGAAATGTAGAAAAACAGTAACAAGTTTTAGTAAATAGCAGTGAAATACAGTTAATCAGTAAATTTTCTGTAAAACAGTGCAAGTGTGATAAATTAGCTCACACACATTATATATATATATATATATATATATACATATATATATATATATATATATATATATATATATATATGTATATATATATATATATATATATATATATACATATATATATATATATATATATATATATATATATATATAGGGTCTATAGTACATATCCGAATGCTTAAATGTTCGAATCGCTAAAGGTCGACCTTTAGCGATCGAACATTCAAATGTTTGAATATGTAATAAAATAAAATTTAAAAAAAAAGTAAAAGGAAAGGGTTTAAGCAGGGGGGGAAGCACCCTTGCACTCCCCATGTGGGGGTCTGTGCCCCCCACACCTCCCACTACTAAAATAGACCAACTCCGAGATCGCACTTCAGTGCACTACAGTGTGGACATGGGAAATTTCCCATTCCCTACACTGTAGCACAATCTTGGAGTTGGTATATTTAAGTAGTGGGGGGTGTGGGGGGTGCAGGGGCACTTGCCCCCCCTGCTTACACCCTTTAGTTATTTATTTTTTTTTAATTTGTAAACATATTCGAACAGTTACATGTTCGATTGCTAAAGGTCAACCTTTAGCGATTTGAACATTTAAGTGTTCGGATATGTAATATAGACCTATATATATATATATATATATATGTGTGTGTGTGTGTGTGTGTGTATCCATCCCATAATATAGTTATTCTATAGAATAGTTAGTTTAGCGTGTGCGTGTGGGGGGGGTGACTTTACAATCTGAGTCAAGAGAAAGAAAAGGACAAGGAATCAGGCAGAGAAAAAGGCAGAAGGAAAAGATTCAAGTGAAAAAGCCAGATGAATCCCCACCAAAAATAGCTAAAAATGTTCTCTGAAGTGGACATCTTCACTCAGGCCTGACCCAAAAGGTGCACTGAGATCAGAACCAGCAGCTTCATGGCTGTGCTAAGTATTTTAGTGCTGCTTTATTACAGTTTAAATTCCCACTCTGGCCATTTACTTTCAGGAGAATAGCTTACAGTGTTTTGCATTGAAGCAAAACAGAAACAGGTTGTTTCACTAGAGTGGTGAACATTTTCATCCAGAAGTTATTTAAAAGGTGGGTGCCATCTTTAAATCCCCACAGCAGCTGATCTTCTCTTGTCATTGAGTGCCCTCATATAAGTGTTTTATAAGTTCAGAGGTTCATAGGTGTGTACTAGGCTAATGGCCCTGGGGCCTTTACAAGCCTAGCCATAGGATTACCCTGGCATAGTGCCACCTGACCCTTGTTCCCAGTGCCTCTGTCGAGTAGAGCCACTGAAGTTATCCCCAGGGTGAATTTTCTATTTCCCACCCACTCATCAAGATTTTCTTGAAGAGGGTCAGCGAGGTGCTCTGCTTGACATATATGGGAAGTCTATTCCATAGCATGGATAGTCTCTGAGTTATGAACCTGTCCCTCCAGTATGTTTTGTTGATTGTGGTAATGAGGTTGAGGTTTCTGGAGTGTGTGGTGTGGAGGGATTGGGATTTCTTTAGATGTAGCATTTCTAACAGAGCTGGGTCAGACATGGCTTTGTAAATCAAGCAGAGATCACCTCTAAGTAGACGATATGAGACAGAGAATATTTGAGTTTTTTAAGTCTGTCCATATAGGACAAGTGTTTAAGGCCTAGGATCCTTTCTGTGAGGTACATTTGCAGCCTCTCCAGTTGTTGCAGGTATCTAGTGAGGTACATGCCAAATGGGGCATTGTACTCGATGATTGGCCTAATGAGGGAAGAGTAGAGGGAGACGATGACCTCTTTCTTCCTGGATGCAAAACCCTTAGTAATGAGATGTGCCACATAGAAGGACTTTCTGACCACAGTGGCCATGTGGTGATCAAAAGAGAGGTTGCTGTCAAACTGTGTTTCCAGATCTCTTATAATGCTTTCTGCGTTCAGTGGACTACCATCAATGTGGTAATTCATGGTAACCAGGTTTTTCCCAAAGGGGATGATGACACATTTTTTTTGGCATTGAGCTTAAGGCCATGGTTCTGACACCAGTCGTTGGTCTTAGTGAGGCCATTCTGTAGGATGTCAACATCACTTGGGGAGTAATAGCTCCCAACCTGCAATCATCTGTGAACTTTGTCAGCTAAAGTCCCTTCATGTTGGCCTGGACTTCAGAGAAGTAGATACCAAACAGGAGAGGACCCAGGACCGAACCCTGTGGGACTCCACTTGTGACAGGTCAGCAGTCTGACTTGGAGTCAGCTACTTTTACACTGTGGATTCTGTGAGCCAGTTTGCAGCCCACCTAGTGATATAGAGGTCAATGCCTAGCTTAGTGAGTTTTTGTATGATTCCTGAGTGGGGAATGGTATCAAAGACTTTGGCCAGATCAAGGTAGGCTGTATGAACCAATTTGCCTTCATCCACAGCTCTGGTGACTGACTCAAAGAAGTCAACCAAGTTGAGCATGCATGATCTACTCTTCCCAAAACTAAACTGTGTGTGATTCAGAGTTTGGAGATTCCCTGTATTCTTGTTTATTAGGGCCATGATGATGCGTTCCATACCTTTGCATATCAGACTCATCAGGCTAATGGGGCAATAATTCCCAGGGTCTGTAGTCACTCCTCCTTTGTGGAGAGGGATGACTATAACAGTGCACCATTTGGTAGGGACAGAGCCTGAGGTAAGGCTGTGATTGAACAGGCACACAGGTGAGGTGCCATTTCACTCTGTAGTTCATGTAGAACACAGGCAGGGATATTGTCAGGTCCCATAGAAACTGTATTTTTGGCTTTGGACAGTGCTGTTTTAACCTGTGCAGCAGTAATACTGGATGCCTGGCAATCTACTGGTATTGTGATTGGTCCTTTTGGGGGAGAGAGGGGGGTAAAGTTGGCACTGAATCTGTTGGCCAGTATATTGGCAGTATCTGTTGGCTCGGTATAGGAGGTACCATTGTGCAGTAGCTCAGACCAAATCTGGGTATAGTCGTGGAGATTCATTACATAACTATAGAAGGCCTTGTGGTTGTATTTACTATCTGCTGCAATTCTGTTTTTACAGCTAGCTTTAGAGGATTGGTTGAGGGAGCATTTCCACTCTTGGGACTTCACCTTATACATCAGTTTCCTCCTTCTGTTGTAGAGTTTGTTTATGGCAGGGAAACATCAGATTGGCTTCCTTTTTTTTGAAGGAGACTTTGGTTCTATTGGGTATGGCGAGATCCATGCATTTATGTTTCTACAGTGCATTGGTGTGTGATTCGGTGGTCATGCAACTATTCTCCATTTGCATGGGTGTCGTGAAGCTAGCCACCTCTGTTTTTAGGAGCCCAAAGTTAGCTTTGGAGAAGTTTTTCATTGTGGTTACCTTTGGGGGGGATGGGATGGATGTGGATTTTCAAGGTGATTTGTTTGTGGTCGGATCTAACCAGGGGGGAGCTGACTATTGGTGTAGAACAACCATCACCCATGTTAGTAATGACCAGGTCAAGGATGTTGCTATGTCTAGTGGGGGTAACAACGAGCTGGTCCAGGGCATTGGAATTAATGAACTGCAGGAAACGTTGGGCAAGTTTATTGGTACATGAGTAGTTTTCCCAGTTAATGGAGGGGTAGTTGAAGTTGCGTAGTAACAGAGTGTTAGATTGAACCCTAATATTCTTCAGGGTGCTTAGAAACGTGGAGTGTGAGTCTTGCGACATGGTTGGGGACCTATAGCAGGCTGCGACCTGAATCAGTGTCTTACCCAATGTTAGTTGCACCTGAAATATCTCTTATGCATTATGTTGGGCTACCAGTCTAGAGGTGTGCGTATCCTTTGAGTATGGAAACACCACTGCCTTTGGAGCTTCAGTACAAGTTCTGAGGCCAAAAGGTGTGGAATGAGTTATAGCCTGGTAGTGCAGGGGTGCTTTCTGCTGCCTTGAAACAGGTCTCTGTTACAGCACAAATGTCGATGTTTTCCATTTTAAGGAGTGCTTTGAGCGAGTGCATTTTGAGATTTAGACTTCTAGCATTGAGCAGCATGACCCTCAGATTGCATTTGTTTGTATCTATTACAGTGGTAATTTGGTCTTTGGAACATCGCCTATAAAAGGCACTATAGGGGTGGTAAGAGCCTTGGCCAGTATCCAGAAGCCCAGGAGTGACAGATGCAGGCCATCTCTGGCAAAGCATCGAGGTCTGTCAGTCATGTCATCCCAGGCAGACAGATACTGGATCCCCTTAGAATGACACCAGAAACCTAGCCAATGTTGAAATCAATCATTTTCTGCTTGTACTGTAGTATCATTCTGGGTGATGGTGGGATGCTGCTCAGGGCTAGGTTTACCTGCCTGGGCTACATAATCCTCCATGTCTCTTTTCATGTAGTCCAGGGAGGTATGTCTCAGGTTATTCACACCCACGTGTACAATGACAGAGTCATATTTGTACCTGCTGTTGAGGGACCTGAGTGCATACGTTATGTGATGGATCCTGGCACCTGACAGACAGCTGACTGTTACTTTCTCCTTATTCAACCTAGTGAGTGGGATATCAGTGTGCCTCACTATTGAGTCACCTATGACTAGTGTGTTGGGCATGCTGTTATGCCTTAGGGGCTTTGGTTGAGTGGCACACTGTTTAGGAGAGTTATATGTCTCATGATTAGTGTTGTGTTGTGGTGGTCGAGTGCGTTTCTGCCTTGGAGGTCTCTGCTGTTTGGGTAGATTTTTATCGAGAGCCTCCATGAAGGTGGGTGTGTGGTTTGTGTTTTTATGTGAAGGCAGTGCTGGTGCGTGTTCTGGAGGGGTATGTGTTCCATGTGATGTAGTGCAAGTGTTGACCTTCTCCTCTTGACTAGCTATTCCAGTTTTGGCTGGAGAGTGCGTGGCTTCCAATTTGGATATATAAGTGCATCTCTCGCAAGTCTGAGTGTTGGGAGGGAAGAGGAGAGGGTTGTTGTCGGTGTACATGAGGCAGTTGCTACATTGCCTCAGGATGCCCAAGTTCACCAGGTTAGTAGGAGAAAGTATGGGAAACTGACCTTTAGACATGTGTGGAGGGGTGGGCATTAATAATAAGTACTGGATCTGTTTTCTTGTAGAACGTATATTTCTTGCCTTATTTTAAAATAGACACCAGTTATGTATCCAGCTTAAATATACTAAGTTTTCGAATGCTGTTTTCTCTGAGAATATAACTATAAGTCATTTTACTGTTGGCAATGTGTTAAGCAGTAGTACAGCATTGTTAACAGTTCTGGCTTCTAGCATGTTTAACTAGTATGAGCTCCAGTGTTGGCATGAGCTCCAGTGTTTTGTTTTAGAGCATTGTTCTGACTCTTGTGTTGCACTTTATACAGTTTCTCTGAGTATATAACTGTAAGCCATTTTACTATTGGCAATGTGTTAAGCAGTAGTACAGCACTATTAACAGTTCTGGCTTCTAGCAGGTTTAACTAGTATGAGCTCCAGTGTTGGCATGAGCTCCAGTGTTTTGTTTTAGTGCATTGTTCTGACTCTTGTGCTGCACTTTATACAGTTTGGCTCAACGTTTTTTGGATAGCTAGAACTTGTCAGTAAAAGCCAATTATTATTCAAAGCTTAATGTTTTTGCTCCAAATTAACTTAAAAAGTACTCGTTGTGCATTCATTTGCTTAATGCTGATTTCCGGCATAATAGGAGCTTATCTAAATGCTCTGATATGTGTTAAATGCTCATTGTTTTCATCTGCTTTTTCTATAATCCAGTTTATTTAATATTGTACGGTCATTTAGTGATCACATTCAGTTGCATAGGTGGAACTTAGCAGTTATATCCAATCATTTTTAAATGCGTTCTGTCTTGTTTATACCCTAAATCTATTTCATACTGCTTCATTCACTTTTTACTTTAAATTAATTTACAAATCATTTGTCTTATGGTCATCTGGCGAATGCATTTAATTTCATAAGTTTGGAACATAACTGTTTAAGCCAATAATTTTTAAAGGCATACCGTCTTGTTTATACTGTAAATCAGTTTTGCAAATATTTGTTTAACGTTCATTTGTGCAAGCTTTTAAACGCATGGTCAGTGCTTAGCCGCTTAAAGACAGATGCGGTATAGTTGGGAAATGTGTCTGTGACTAGTATGAGGCGCTTCATTTAATATTTATTTTACTGCTTTGTTAGTTATCTTTGTGTTTTGCAAACAATGTTAACAGACCC
Organism: Protopterus annectens; assembly: GCF_019279795.1. Taxonomy (NCBI): domain Eukaryota; kingdom Metazoa; phylum Chordata; order Ceratodontiformes; family Protopteridae; genus Protopterus; species Protopterus annectens. The sequence continues at coordinate 1,840,296,123 of NC_056732.1, read as the reverse complement.
TTTCCTCATCTTTATCTATCTCACTGAAAACATCAGGTTAGTCGTGCTGCATCCTGATCTGAATCCAAACTGCGCATCTCCCATCTTGCATTCTACTACTGCGTGTATCCTTTTATCAGTCAGCCTCTCCAGAACTTTCTTGCAATGTGACAGGAGTTTGATGCCTCTGTACTGCTCACAGTTGTGTATATCCCCTTTGTTCTTATACATTGACATGAGTATGCATATTCTGCAGTCATCTGGGATATACATTTCTCTCCACAGTGCTATGAATACTCTCAGGAATCATGTCTCCCTGTCTCACCCAGCATCTTTATCATATCTGCTGTGACTCATCTGAGCCTGCTGCTTTGCCTGACTTCATTCTCCTTAGTGCTCTTGTTACTTCTTCTAGGGTGGGCTCCTCTTCGTCTCTCATTGTAGGCTGTGTCTGGGGCAGTACAGCTTCTGTGGGGTTTTCTTCAGTCAGAAACTGCTGGAAATACTCTCTCCATCTGCCTGTGGTGTCCTGTTAACTGGTGAGCAGGTTGTTGCTGGCATCCCTTATGAAGGGTTTCTGACTATCTTCTTTATTTTTCTGCCTTTGCCCTGCAACCGGATATAGTTTCTCTGTGCCACCTGCTGAGTAGCTTTGCAAAAGCTGGTAGAGCATCTCCAATGCCCTGTTCTATGCTATTGCAACTCCTTTCTTAGCTTTTTTGTTGGCCAACCAGTATTTCTTCCTAGCCTGCTTGGTCTTTTCTGTCTCCCACTTCTTCTTGCACTCCTTTGTTTGATGACTTCCTGGACTTGTGCATTCCACCATCAGCTTTCCTTATATACCTTAGTTCCATATCTGGCTCAGCCACATATCTGTTCTGTAGTCCTCACATATGCTGTTTTGAGGTGCTGCCATTCTTCAACTCCACCTATTTCCTGTTCTACTTGGGGTGCTAGAGCCCTGAGTAATTCCTTGAACTGTTGTACTTTCTCTTCAGTCAACTTCCAGGTCTTCAGCCTGGTTTCTCTTGACCTTAGAGACTTCTCTGACCACTACTTGCAGCTGATTGTGGCAACCTGTGGTTTATGCTGTGGGCCAACTGTTTCACGGGGATGACTTTCCAATCATTGTTTCTATCCCACTGCTCTTTCCTTATTAGGGAAGTCTGCCCAAGTTGCATGTTGGCCACTCTTGTACATGACCTTGTGACTGTCTCTCATTGTGTCGTGTCTAATGTGTTGGCTACTATCACAATATGTGCATTCCTGTTCCCCGTTATCAACACTAGTTCATGTTGTCCTGCTTTATCTAGTAGTTTCTGCAACTGCTGTCTGAATGCCCTCTCTTCCTCATTATCACAACCCTGCTGTGGGGCTTAGGCTACGATGTACAGTATACTGCCCTGTCATTACACTACAGTCTGATTGCCATGTCACTAATTCTGATAATATCCCTCACTGCCTTCTGAAGCCTGTCTCTGACCACAGTTCCCATTCCCATGCCATTTCTAGCTTGTCCTCCTCCAGAGTAGTAGACTCTAGATACCAAGCCAAGTGGCTTCACTGCACTGCCCTTCCATCATGTTTGTTGAATACATGGGATGTCCACCTTCCTCCGTATCATCATCATGTCATACTCTTCAAAGATACATTCTGCCAGTGAACCTGCACTAAGTGTAGTAATTCTCAGTTCATGTTTGATATGTTGATAGGTTTTATGTCCACAGCTATTCCAGGTAACTCAGGCTGGTCAACTAGACACCGGCCGGCCAGTAGATTACTGACCTATGGCTGCTGGGCTTTATGGCAGTCACTCACTCACTCACTGGCTGATAGTGGGACATATACTGTCCTTCCACCATTTGCATGGGTCCCTGGCATAGGCTGGACTAGACTGGGTCCTCTACCCACTTGTCACCAGCAAGTACCCATGCCTGTTTGGTGATATTAGTCAACATGACCGAATCATCTTTGCCATATTTTACACTAAGTGGAGATCCCTGTCACAGCACGCAGTATGGGATCCATTTTCTCCTATCACGTGGCTCGTGCACACCACAGTAGATAATCAGAGCGTTTGGTCTGTAGAACTCTTCCTCCTATAGGGCACCATGTAGAGTATGTGCTGCTGCCCACAGTCATTGGCAAGTTTGAGATGGAAACACTCAGCATGTTTTTCTGTGATGGGAGGAATCCCACAGAGACACAAGGAGAACATAGAAACTCCAAACAGGCACTGGCCAGAGGTCAGGATTGAACATTTTACCTTGTGCATGGGAGACGAAGACCCTATCCATTTTGCCAACTGCTCTGTCAGGTACTGGATTGCAGACCTTTTTTAATTGACCTTTAGCTGAAGCAGGGCAGGGATAGGATATGTAAACAGGACCAGATGGCTGTTGTTGTCCTTTTTATTTTTATTTATTTATTTAACATTTGTTTACTAGGAAAGTCCGACTTGGAACAAAGCCATTGTTTAGTAGAGGCCTGGGGATAAATGCTCCAGATGCATGTCTTTGAAATATGGGTGGAAACTGGAGCACCTGCAGGAAACCCATGCGAATGCATGGAAGACATGTAGACTCCACACAGAAAGCACTGCAGCCGAGAATCAAACCGGAGAACCTCTTGCTGGTGACCAAGGCTACCACTGCGCCATCTGGAAATGACTATGGGCACTAGATGAGCTGGCTACACCTCTGGTTCTGCAGATACCCACTTTGAAACTGTTTGCTTTCCATACCTCACAACTGTCACTGATGTTGTAAAGGGTCCATGATTTTGCCATATCCCTCATATTTTTTATTTATTGTTAAATCATTGAGGATAACAACTAGTCAGTAATGCCAGATATTAGAATGTCATGCTTCCTGTTATTCACAAAATACATGTCGAGGCAGTATTCATTGTTCTTTTAACTTTTTAAGTGAATTAGACAAATTAAAAAATGTCTATGGGCTTGATCTCTTGTCCCTCCCCGCATTATTTTTGGAGTTGTCCAGAATTCGTGAGCAAAAAAGTTGAGGGAGATGCTGCTGTTTGGTTCACAATGCAAAGTGCTTTACCAGATTTCAAAGCATGCAAAAAAAAAAACCTTCATGTTACAATATTTTTTCTTTCTTTTTTCTGTAACTGGTAGCACAAAAAGCTCCATGCACTGCAAATTATGAGCAGGCACCAATCATAAACGTGTATTATGTGTTCCTGACATGGATGCCATTATGAGCAGGCACCAATCATAAACTTGTATTATGTGTTCCTGACATGGATGCCATTATGAGCAGGCACCAATCATAAACTTGTATTATGTGTTACTGACATGGATGCCATTATGAGCAGGCACCAATCATAAACTTGTATTATGTGTTAGTGACATGGATGCCATTATGAGCAGGCACCAATCATAAACTTGTATTATGTGTTACTGACATGGATGCCATTATGAGCAGGCACCAATCATAAACTTGTATCATGTGTTCCTGACATGGATGCCATTATGAGCAGGCACCAATCATAAACTTGTATCATGTGTTCCTGACATGGATGCCATTATGAGCAGGCACCAATCATAAACTTGTATCATGTGTTCCTGACATGGATGCCATTATGAGCAGGCACCAATCATAAACTTGTATCATGTGTTCCTGACATGGATGCCATTATGAGCAGGCACCAATCATAAACTTGTATTATGTGTTACTGACATGGATGCCAAGATTCACCTCCAGATTTTCACTCTTGAGGTGAATTTCATGGCAACCACATCTCAAACACATAATAAGCTGGTTATCATTGGAGACTGGATCTTAATCCTAGCTTTCTTCTCATTTCAGAGCATAATTGTGGTTTTCCATGCACTGTATCAATGCTATCCACATGAAAAAGCCTTACAGTAATAGCAGTCAGGCAGAACATGCATTGCTAACATGGTGGGCAGGTCCAGACTGTTATTTAAATATACAGTATCTGTGACGGTATCTTTATGATGTTTTGGGAGCCACTGAATAACACCTTGGAAGCTGAAGCAGAAAACAGACTGAAGCAAGGGAATAGTTAGACCAAGAGCACTTTAAGAGGCTGTAAGTTACTATAAAACCTTCAGAAGGACATCATGTTGCATCAAGACTGTCGCCTTTCTGGAACAGCATGATATAAATTCCATTTATTTGTCAGGGTGACACAATGACATGAGCATATATACTCAACAGCAATGACAGTATGAGTATGCAGATGCAATAAAGACATCACATGCTAATGCCAGGTTGGAGTTATTAGAAAGCACCCTGGTGCACAAAGAGGTAATTGCTGAAGCATAACTAGGTAGGGCAGAAGGGGACAGCTGTCAGAGGGGTGCAATCTGCAGGTGACAGTGGTATGCAGTACAGAATGAGCACTCATTAATGAATGCCATTACTGTATTTGGAGAAGCTCTGTGTGCATGGCATTTTAATTTTGAGCAAGCTACCTCTTACATTTGTAGGAAGCTGATTTCAATAGCTTAAAAGTCAGTTATTTTTTTCTTTTTGGTCTTGTTTGTTCAAGTGGTTGGGGTTGTGGGAGTCTGGGAGCATAGGAAAACAAGAAAGTTGGTTTTGCATTGTAATGTATTTTTTGAACAATAAGAAGTGTAACATTTTGATGACTAGGATTACTGACTGATTTAAATCCTCAGTTATTTCCCAGAAGAGGATACCGGGAAAATGCCAATGAAAATCAGGAAGACTGTTGACAGGTAAGGAAGATAGTGCAGTCTACACACTAGATTTTGAGTTTGGAGCATAACCGTCAACTTCTTTGCTCAAACATTTTGTATAAAGGTAAAAAATAACAGGGGGAGAACGTCTTAAAATCAGTGACTATTTTATGTCCTACTCTAATTCATGTAAAAAGTTAACAAAACAACTGGTTTTGCACCATCCATTTTCTGAATAACAAAAAGTATGACAGTCTAATTTCTGGCATTTTTGAGTAACAGTAATTCTCAGTTATTTCCCAGAAGGGAGACAGGACAAAAATATGAGCCAAAACCAGGGATATTTTATAGAACTGGGAGTTTTAGGAGGGAGGGCAGTATTTGCATTTATTTATGAATGCTAATGCTTCTTCTTTAGTCACACGTGAAGCACTAAACTGGTTACTTTGTGGTATAATAACTGTAACAAGTTACACTTGTAAGTAGCTGCTTGCAACAGTTGTAAAGCTTTTTTGATATTCAATTTTAATTTAAAGACCTTTTTTGCTCCTCAGTTGCATAGGTAAATCATTGCATTATAGAGTGGATAAAAGTGTAAAGCACTGTACAAAGTAAAGAACCCACCTTTTTCAGCCAGAAGCAGTCATTTACTAAATGGTAACCAATTCACTGCAGGCACAAACATACATTGCTTGTTATCATTGTTAAATGTAGTTTGAAGCGACATTGAGACAACTGAACAGGCTTGTTTTTGTTAAAGAAACGTTCATTACTGAAATGTTTGCTACACTTGTAAATTAAAAAAAAAACGTTTGCATGATTTTCTGTCAACATCTGTGTATTCTCATATTCTGACACTCTAATTTATTTTCAAGTCAACAGGAATGCAATTTTCACTGAGATATACAGTCTGCAGCCATTCCATGGGAAACACCATGACGCTGAATATGACAAAGCTCTCCCAGATAAGATGTTAATCACAAGGAAAGAAACAGTGAAGTTTGAAACCAGAAATGATAACTATAAGGAAAGCAACAATGAGTTTATTAATAATATTGAAATGCATCTGAAAAAGTCTATAA